>NC_086284.1:71378488-71433488 GCF_963924245.1 Chroicocephalus ridibundus | reverse complement strand
CATGCCCTGCAATGGCTTGCCTTCCCTAATCTGCTATTTGGTACAAAGCTGCTCTGATTATGGATTTGCAGAAACAGCATGTTAATCCTGAACTTTCTTTTCCAAATCAAGCACAGATTCTGGACTGCTTAACCCTAAAAACAGCAGTCACTGAAGATACCCAGGTGTTTCTAACTAATATCTATTAGGTAAAACAAAATGACTTTTTGCAGAATGCAAGGCCTGATTTTCAATGCAGTAAAGACAATCTAAGATAGAAAGGGCTTCACTAAGTTTACACAGCCACACCAGTGCCAAAGCTGGGTGACTAAGAAGAATAGATATTTACATTGTAGTGAAGTATAATGCAACTTGATCAGTTTTTCATGAAAAACTTGACCAGTTTTTTCAGGAAGGAGGTCTATCACAATTTACGTTCATTCTCAAAATTACAATGAACACCTGAGCTTCCTGAACTTTCTGAGCATCCAGCTGCTTGTGGCTGTAAGTAACAGGCATTTGTCTTGCTGGAGCAACCCAGGTTTCCACCTTGCAGTTCCTGAGGATTGCTCAGGCTCAGCATAGCCCAGGTCAGCTACCAAAAACCCTACATGAAGGTACTAGCCAGTTATGAAGTTACTCTTAGCACTATTTTTTCCCCTATATATGCTCTATGATGTATGAAGTGAGGGCAACAGGTCCTTTCCAAACTTCCCCTTTCTCTTAACACTCTGTAATTCCACACACTTGCCTACAGCAAGCCCATCCCCAGTGGCTTCTGGAGGAAGAAGCAGTAGTATTGCAGAGCATAGCCATATCCACACAGGTCTTGGGACACCATTCATTTTCCTGGTCCTTTGCCGCCACAAGTTCCAGATCAGTGACTCTGACAAAATGAATGTAGCTGAGAACAAGACTCGACATCAGATCTGCATTATGCTCCAGAAAGCAGCACTCAGTCGACACTGAGAGATGCCTTACTCAGGAAACCAGGTGCTCTCTGCCATTTCAAAGCAGAAACTTCAGTAAGGTGCTTTACAGGACTGTCTTTCCCTTTCTATTGACTAGACAGGAAGCCTTATGAGACTCCTACCTCAGACACTTCATTTAAGTATTTAAATTTAGACACTGTGAAAAGCCTTGCAATTTTCTTTCTTTCAGGAAGATTTTTGGATTTGGTTGTCTTCATTTAGGATGAAATTCATCGCTCTGCAGCAGCTCAGTTCAGGACGGAGGGCCCTTCCAGTTCTTTGCAAACTCTGATTCAAAGACCTAATTCCAAACAGAGCAAACCCCTTATAAAGCCCCATTAAGTTCTGTTCAGGTTTAGCCATCCGGCAAGACCACTGTCTTGGAAAAAATCTGGACCTAGAGGGGTGCATAGTGTTTAATCTGACCCACTGGGCAGGCATGAATTCTATCACACAGTCCTGTGTCTCACTTCAACCTCGTCAAGAACTGTGATTCTGAAAAGAAAATCCTGTGGGAAATTCGTACTTTAGTTGAGGGGAAAAAAAAAATCAAGTCAGGCCTCCAAAAATTATAAAGTGTTACATTAATTGCTTCTTTTCACTTGTCACCTTCTTGATTTGAGCTTTTACAGTTCATATTTTTGAGCTTTCTTCTGCAGTCCAGACCATTAGGAAAGTCTTTTCTTTTTTTTTTGCCTTAATAAAAACAGTGATTATCAGGTAACAACAGGATTTTTGAAGCTAAGGCACTAAAAATACTGATTGTTCTAAAATACATGATTAAATCACAAGTCTTAGCAACATCATAAAGTGTCTTTCCTTTCAAGAGTAGTTTTCATATATTTGTTTGAAGCAATTTCTCAAATGAAACTGCTTTTTTTTTACATATACACAGACTCGTGCAGGTTAGGCAGAAAAGCGGGGATGAACCCAGGCTGTGGGTAAGTGCTGGGAAAGTGTGGAGTGATATATCATGCAGCCATTCTATTTATCAATGTCAAAAATTCTTTGTCTGATTCATGAAATGTTATTTTATCACCACACAAGGATATGTGGGGTGCTTTTTGCAACTGAGGTATGAATGTAATAGATTGCAAAACTTTCTCTCCTTAAATTCACACTTGAAAATGATGTGCTGAAATTTTCAAATTGACCTAATTAAGAATATTAGGAACAAATGCAGATACTTAATACAGCAAATGAAATAGGTTGAATTTTTTTTTTTTTAAATTCAAGTCATGGAAATATTGTCCTGAAATTAAACTATTTAACATGGAAGATTCTCTCATCTTCAGACAGTTTCAGGCCAATTCTTCCCAGACTGCAGCTATTACCTCGAAAAATTACATAACTTGCCTTTTTTCTGCAAATCACTGAAGCCCGACTGGTGCTCCATTATTAACATCAGAGCTGTCAGCATCTCAGGGAGGCAAGAGAAGAAAGCAAAGCGTTCCTACCAGCAGCAACAAAACCATGCTTGCACTTAGAGAAATCTTCCTTCAATCCTCTTCATACCAAGCAGAGAACTACTTAAAGTACAGTACGCTGAAGGTTGGATTCATTTCACTTTCACTATCTATAAGCTAGAAGTCTCTGTTAGATGTCTATAAGTTAAAGTCAGCTTGACTCGCTCTCTAGACAATGAAGAGAGATAGGCACCTCCAGAGGGTGTTTCATCCCATGTGAAGACAGGTATCGAAGAGAGATAGAAGGAATCGCCCTTTGGAGATGCCTGTCTCTCTCCAGTGACTACAAAGGGAGTCTGTGGTGAGTGGCTTAAACTTGACAGCTAAAGTTATGTGAGATGAAATCTAATCCGAAGCATAAATAACACAGGATGAGCTTTACTCCTGTACTGAAGAGAAGGTTATTAGTGATGGTTATTGGAAGCATTCTGCACTAAAAAGGCACAAATTGCATAGTGCTTATTAGCTAGCATGAATTAACTTGACTGGCATATAACTACACTGATATGTCATGGGTGTCAGGGCCTCCTTAAAAAGTAGGAAGGGCAAGTTCAGTAAGGGACCATGGTTCCAAAAGGGTGTCACACTCAGTGGGACCCTGAGCAGCTTCTGAATGCTCCTGTTTCTCTCAGTGCTACCTGTTTAACAACTGTCTTACAGTAATGACAACCCTGGGCATCTTTTTTACCATCTAAGTGCCATTTGCCTCTGTTCCAGTTAAGATCCTAACAGTATGGCAGGTTAGTCAACTTGTATTTCACAGGAAGTGGAACTGCACTATAATAACACAAAAAGAGTCAGAATATTTTCCTTTCACATGACTCGCATTAACTTTCCAGCCCATCAAAGTATTACTCATTTTAGTTTAGAACCTGAAGACAGGCAAAAAGTATCTTCCCCTAGAAACTGTAAGCAATAGTCTGTGTGGCACCAACTGATTGGCTTTCACATTGCTGCAGACTAATCCTGTCTAGAGCAGGTGGGGGCCTGTGAAGTAATAGCTCTTGACCCTGGCTCTCCTCTAGGCTCCATACAATGTCTTCATGACCCTAAAGCTTCTCTTTATTTCAGTTCAAAGAGTCTGACATGAGAGAGGGTTGTGCTGGAGCCAATGAGGCTGGTGGGTGTTATACCATGAAAGTGACCACACACGTGGCATGCCATAGGGTTTGACATGATGGGGTTGTCCGAGTGTGCAAAAACTGCTGAAAACATGGCCGAAAACAAGACATAATGGGAAAATCAGCACAATAGAGGATCAAGATAACAATGTCTGAACAGTTCGCTGTACTTTTTTTGAGTAGGTATATTCAAATGGACCTTATCTGGTCATCGCCTTGGCTATTTTAATGAAGGAACGAAAATTTTAGCTTTGAGCTTTGCAACCCCTGCTAGATCGGATGTCAAAAGAGAAAGAATTCAAGAGACCTCTGCAGCCTGTGTTTTTGTGTCTTTATTAATAGTTTCTTGAAGATAACAGTGGGTAGACAAAATTTTATGACTGCACACAGAATTCTAAAGACTCTGCCATATCAACCTTGCCACCACTCTCTCCCGAACTGTATTGTGGGCATCTATATATCCAAGAAATTTCCCTTGATATAAATCAATATGAGTAGAGAATGAAGGCCTTTGCACTTAATTTCAAGAGACTTCTTTGGAAGATGTAATTCATGTGTATCTGAGTATTTCATCGCTACTTAGATGTTCTGTCAGCTCTGTCTTTTAAATCTAGGTATTTTTAGTATTCTTAGTGTAACACATGCATGAGAAAATACTGTAGCTGTGAAAGTCCAGATTGTGCAATCTACTAACCTAGAAGGTACTGTCACTTTTATGTGCCCTATATTTTATTCATCCATAACTCAAATAAATGCAGATTTTTTAAAAATTTATCTTTAGCTCTTGCCTTGCTTTCCAGTCCTCAGTGTTTGGAATTTGAGAATCAGGTCATCTAGATAAAAGCTACAGTATTTGCTTACACACTGTGCACCTGCAGTAAGCATCACTACAAAAATAAACAGTATTTTACATCTTCCTGTAGGTAAAAATTCAAAATATTGCAATTAGATAGGTTTTATTTCATCGTTTGTAAAGATATCCTTTTCATTTTCATGGTCGTCTCAACCCTTAGGCAGGAAAACTAAAATCAGAAAATTGTATTTAAATCATCCATCTAGACAGAAAGATTTATAAAGTACCATTTACTTGGTGAATATTTCACTCTAAGTTATCTAATGGTTTTCTAAAATTAGATGCCACTTTCAAAAAATCAAAACTGTCGGAGTTATTAACAGCACCTTTTTAGGGATATTGTTAGATATACAAACATCTGGGAAAAAATACTGGAAGAACAAGTTGCATCAGCTTTGAATGTGTTTAAAGCCACACATTAAAAGTACTGGCAAGGTTATGTTTGTAGGAAGAAGCAAATTGGTTGAAACCCTGACCCCACTGAAATTAATGAGATTTCACCCTTTGCCTTTTACTATTCAGACACGTTCCTAGTGACCATGACCATGAGAAAGATTCTTGCACAAGGACATTTGAAATGGTAGGCTCTGTCTCTTGAAACAGTAGGTTCATTTGGCATTTCTGTGCTTCTGTATTTCTTGTAGTCAGCGTACAATATGTGTACCAGCTTGAAGGCTTCTAATAGTTGATAGAAGATAAAAATAAATGTTGCTATTTACAGATCCAAAAAATCTTAAGAGCAGGAGTGAAAAATGTTTTGACTGTTTCATAAAACAAGTGTGAAAAATGGCCAGTGAATCATTTTTAAAGGGTCAGTTTTAAATTTGTATTGCTGCAGTTAAATCCTAGCTAGGGATTGGAGCACAAATTCAGTAAAAAATAAATGAAAGGATCTGATCTGTATTCTGCAGACTCAGTCTCTAAGTCGCCGGTATTGAGGTGTGGGGCCCTAAATGTTTCTGCCTTCTCTAATGTATCTTCAAGTATATTCTATTATCTCCTTATACTGAGTGATTTTAATTTTCAGTCTCTCTTAATTTCTTTCAGTCTCTTGATTTTGTGGGCTCAAAAGTCCGTAATCTGACCCTTGAGAGCACAACATGTGAGATTTGAAGGCAGCGACCAGCCTTTGCCCAAAAGCAAGAGCATGGTTGCCAGAGAACATAAAACCACCTCAAAAGATAGAGATGAGTGAAATGTGGGGCAGGGGGAGAGGAAGAGAAGGAAAAGAAGGATGAACTGAAGAAGGAGTGAGGTGGTTGGAAAGATACTATGAGAAGCGCTTGGATCTAGCTCTGTGAGGCTACACAGCGTTAACTACACTGAGAAAAGTGGTCATGGGAGATGAAGGTAGTAAAATAAAATGTTAAAAGAAAATGAGAGGGTTGAACCCAGAGAAGGCAGAAATGGACAAGCATTTAAAAAGATTTAACAAAGTGCTGGGATGTTGAGAACCTTCTGATATTTTTACTGAATTGCTGAGAGCCTGACTGGACCAAGGCACAAGCAACAGCGGGGAGTACCCCAGGACGGCAGGGTTGCAGGATGCATTACTGCCTCCTGGGTCTGTGCTGGTGCTGCAGGAGGACCAGCTTGCTGGTTGCTTCTTTCCAAGACAGGCAGAAGCACCAGGGACCACAAGGCCAGGGACCACAGCCCACTTCAGTGCATCTCCTTTCCCTTCCCCATCCAGCTCTGGAGCAGCTCGCAGCAAGGAAAAATTCAGTTGTGGCTCCAACCCTGGATAGCCCTGGTGTCCCTGTTTGTCAGAAATACCTGTCGTCGCTAAATTTCTACTAGATTTAAGAATGATCCCATCTCTCATTTAAAATAAAAAAAAATTTAAAAAAAGAGAAAATGCTTACTACCTAGGGACTGCAGCTTGATGATCCTGGCTTCAACACATGCCTAACATAAAGCATGCCAATAGGACATTGGCTTCAAGGGTACAACTTCTATTTTTAAAGTTAGTCATATCTTGAAGTAATCTGCCAAGGACCTTCATTGATTGAAATGTTAATGTGTAAAACACTTAGCTAGCTATGATATGATTGGGACAAAGCAGCATGACTTGGTAATGGATAACCTATCACTCTTTTCTTCAAATGTTCCTTGAGTGCAGCAGCAAAATAGACGATTTAATAAAATGGGGTTAATCTAACATATTTGGATTTTCTGAAAGTTTTTTTGCAAGTTCCTTGCAGAAAACTGTCAAAAAAGTAACAGCATGCGGGAGTACAGTGGATTAAAACCAGACCGTCACAAATCAGAATCTACTCAATTTTCTAGTGGTAGAAAAAGAAGTAATTAATACCGGGATACTCTAAAGCTGCATGTTGCCATTGATGCTGTTTTGTAAGTTAGTGACAAGAAAATCTATGTGAACACTGAGCTGACCATGCTTAGGGGTATCACAAAGGCTGATCAACACTAAAGAAGTTTACACAGAGCTCTGGAGAGGTTGAAGGAAGTGAGGTGAAAGGACAGCATGGTAGCAGGTGAAATTCAATGAATGCACGTTAAAGCATGTTGAAGGAGGAATCATTTGAATTACTGAGACCTCTGAGTTTAAAGAGCGGTGAGTTTAAAGAGCGGTGAGTTTAACTTAATGAAAGTACCTTCTGAAAGAGAGAAGTGGTGATGGCTGCTCTGGTGCAGTTATTTGCTGAAAGAGGTTTGGCATTCCAGAAGGCATCAAAGAGCAAAAGAAAACAATAATACGGAAATTATTATCATGTCACTATATGACAGTGGCATAGCATTATTGGGGGAACCATCTTCTTTTCAAGAGACATTTTCTCTAAAAAAAAAAAAAGGCATAGCAATAAAAAAGGAGATAATTCAAAATGTTTGTGGAAATCATGAAGGATATGAAATAATGAGATAAAAAAGGACTTTTTCAAGAAAAGGATATAAGACTAGTGAATTTGCACATTAATTTCATCTATTGACAAGGCTTCACTCTCTGACTACGTAGATACTGGCATACTAGTAAAAGATACTGGTAAACAGAGGTAAGATAGCAGGGTAGGCTCAGCATTGAACTAGCCCAGGATGGGAATTCTTATGTCAAAAAACTATCATCACAATTAATAGGTTACTGGTTTGGCTGCAAAATAATTCCTGTCCCTGTCCGCATCCCCTGTCTACCCCCTGACCTCACTGCCTCCAAGAAATTTGACAGAGTGGTGAAATCTAAGAGATGCTCCAGTTCTTAAAGGTTTATAAGGGTCCAGGCACAGAGGAAGGAACCCCTTAAATGCTCTGGGGGAGGGAGATTTGCACCTTCTTGGATGGGAAAACCTGCAGTGCAGAGCGGCTGCATAAGTGTCTAAACCTGCAAAAAGCTTTTGTCAGATCCTGGACCTTTTTAGAAACCAAAATACAACAGTCAGGAAACAGATTTACAGGAAACCGGATTTCATTAGTTCAGGGCTCAAGGGACTTGTTTCAAAAAACATCTCACCTGTCTTATAGGACTAAATAATCAGGCACGAGGATATGTCTTCCCAGACAGATGAAGACACAGCTGATCTGCCCGTACATGGAATTCTTCAGGTGTTTTATAAGAAGAAAGGTAATGTTTAGGCTGAGGATCTTCTCTGTACTTCAGAACTGACATCAGGCAGATCTGGAGACTGAATCCTGCTGAATGCTTACTTTTTGTTCAGGTCTGTCCTGGATGCTGGGCTTACTGGGGTAGCAGACAAATTAGATCCTGAAACAATCAACAATTAAAACTATGTAGCTCCTCTGAACCCTAATGGCAACCATTGTATTGCACGCATGTGGGCAAGCCATACGGACGGGCAACACAAAAAACCATGGATAAAAGGCTAACAACTACTTTCCCAAGGAGCATAAGACAGTTGCCAGGCTGCTTCTATTCCTGCCCTCTCCGCAATTCCACCATGAAAAAAAGCCTCAACTTCCTTTAAATTCTTGAAGATCCTAACTGATCTGAGACCCAAAAGTCACAAGCTTCAGGTGTCTCAGTCTTAAACCCTCTTGCACATATATGTCCATGCAGATAGGTGTATGGCTCTGAATACCCATCCAAAGAACACAGAGTGCCTTGACCTATTCATTGTAATTAAAGAATTCCTACATACAAACTTATCTTCCCGATTTTATTTTCCTTTTCTTGGTCAATAACAACTAGTAACTTATTCAGTAGCTTAGGCTCTTAATGTCTTCCCTTTCAGTCTCAGCTGCAGTAATGTTTGTTTTCCTTCTTTCTGCTCCAGGCTCTTTCTTCTTTTTCAGACTGATTGTATCCTTATAATCTATCCATCCAGCCCCCCTTGTCTCTGTCCTTATTGCACTCTCTTTCTTACCCCACTGACACTTAATGGCAACTTCCCCGTCTTACCTTCACCAGTCTTTGAAATCACTCACTCCTCACCAGCTACTCATCACCTTCCTAACTCTTTGAATCCTTATAGTAAATTAGGCTGTATCCATATTAATAAAATAAATTGTTTTGGAGCCATTTTCTGCACTGAGCCGAACTGGCACAGAGTGGCTCATTCACACTCTCTTATCTTCTGAGATGGGCTGGCCAAATGCAGCCCCACCCCAGATCTCTGTTAATTCCCAAACCCTGCCTAGGAACAGTTTGAAGACTACCAGATGGCCCAGGGCAAAACCCTGTCAGAGACCACTCAAACTTTCCAAAATGGATAGTCAAGTTCCGGTATCACCTCTGGCACTGTTAAATTTACTGCCACAACCATATTCACCATCAGCAGAAACAACCTTTAAGGCAGTGATGTACATAACAGCTGACTCCTGTGATTTGCAAGAACTGGAATTCTAAACCAGACCCGAGCCTTTTCCCTATGTAAACTGATTTCTAGTTTTGAAATGTAGTCATTGGCTTCCCAGCTGCTGATAGCTTAAAGCTGCCTGAAGCCAAGCCAGCTTCTCTGCTGAGCAGGCAGTATGGTTTCTTGCCATAAAGGAAACAACTTGAAAGGCAGCCTGTTGACCGTGTAAAGGATGGATGTACAGGATTTTGTTCAGAGCCAATGCTTTTCCTGCCGTCCTCCCAAAGAGACCTTAAACCTGGAAACCACTGGTTTCATAGACAAATTCGAGGCTCAGACATAATCAAATAGCCTCAGCGCAGCACGCTACTGCACACCAGCGAGGCTGTGGTAACTGGCCACTACAAATACGAGATAATGTGACATATGTTAGCCCGCAGTGAAAAGGGGCTAACCTAAGCCAAATTACTCTGACTGTGCCATGGGCTAAGAGCATTTGCACAGGCAGTTATTGAGGCTCGGCTGATGCATGGTAACAGTTAACCAGAGTAATTTGATCATACGTCTGATCTCAAAGACAAAATAGACTCTAAATTGCTAGTATGGTATATGGGAGATGTAGCCATGACATTCTGTTACATTACCATCTGACCTAACAAGAATGTAAAAGATACACTCCCTTCCTGGCATTATTTTAACACAGCATTTTTACCAGTCTGAATTATGAAAACAAAAAAAGTGCTATATTTAATCCTATAAAAATGCAGTTTATTCCTCTTTGATAAGGCATAACTTTTTTTAGCAATTGTAATCTGTAACATTACAGCCTTAGGAGGTAATTTACTAAATAGGACAAAATTAGCTGATTTTTGGACCATTTAAAGCAACATTTCTGTTGAAAGCATATAAAATGTATTAAAGTAATCTCTAAAGTCTTTACCCCTGCTTGAGATTTTAATTTACTCAGAGCTAATAAATTATCCCCTTTCAGAAGCTATTGAAAATTTTCACTTAAATCCTTTTTAAAACTTAATGTGTTCAATTGAATCTTAAGCAATTTATACACACATACACAGAGCTTGAGGTGGTCACCGCACCAAGGTGAAGGCTGAAAAGAGGTTAGATTAGCACTAACTCCTCTGCCCTTTGGGATTGCTGGGGTGCTATTAATGAATGTGAATTCCCTCCTCCCCCAGAGCCCTCCCCCTCCATACGCACTGGTCTGGCTGTCGGGTAATTACTTTTCCACGACAGCATTTAACAAAATGCCCTGTTCAACGCCCGGGACCATTTTCTCTCCAGCTGAAGGATGCAGCTGCAATCAGGGAAGGGAACAGCAGATCTGGGTCACCCCAGTACTCAGGTTTGCCGGGACACAAAAGCTTGCTTCATCTCAGACAGGGCTCTGTGTTACAGTTGCACGCTTATCAGAAATATTTTTTCAGGCTATCAATTATTATATTTGAACATTGCATCCTCGCTCTAGGGAGCCCTTAGCAAGCTGTAGCAAAAATCAATCCAGTTTTACAACTTTTACCTTGGCGCAGCTCCAACTCTTTATCTACCTCGCGCAGTTATTTAAAGATGCGGTGGCTTTTTTTCTGGAGTATAGATATATTCCTGCCTAGGACTCGCCCTTGCTGTACGTAATACCCTTTTTCTGGGTGAGTTTGATTTGTGCAGTGGCTTTGGGTTTGTTTTTTGTGTTTGACAGTTCGTGTGCCTGTGGCAAGGTTTGTGTGGCTGAGTGCCCACCTCTCCCGGGCTGCGTGTCTTTCTCATGGTGGCCACCGGAGCCTCTTATTTCAGTGAACACGCATGTGGGTTGGAGCCCACTCTCGTTCAGCTCGCTTTAAGATTGGCTGCAGCTGCAAGTAATGGCATCTGAAAATCTGTCCACGTGTTTATTCTGAGCTTTATTTTTCCAGTGCAAACCCTACCTAGGAGATTATCAAGCCAGACTTGCCCCTCTACATGTGTAGGTGCACGAGACAGCTTCGCCAGCGCGCCTTGAGGACCACCTGCATCAGAAGGGGTTATGAATCCCAGCAATAGCAGCAGTGCTTCAAAAGGCAGACACTCTCGCTCCCTCAAAAGGTGACTGCCTCCCAGTTGATAGAGAAATTTCGATAGCAAAAACTGGTCTGAGATATTACTGTGTCAGCGTAGGCTGCAAAAACAGACAACAGATGCTGGGCTTCAGTGGAGTTGTGCAGGAATAAGCATTAAAAGAGAAAATCTATCTTAAAGCTGTACTTTGAGGGGGTTTTATATTTATTTTAGAAGCAGACCCAGTTTCTATTTCCCTATTAAACACGCATGCAGAAGCTCACAGAGCCACTAATCGGATTGCATGGGTTTCCATGTTTCTCATTCTCTGCTTTTCAGCTCAAAAATGTGTTCTACCACTTCCCATTTAAGTTATTTTGTTAAATTCCCTCACAGCAGTTAGCTCAAGGGCTAAAAGACACTCCTTCAGTTACGCCATGCAAGTTTACACAGAGCAAATGCTGGAAAGTCCAAAAAAGCATGGGCCTGGCTCATTCCTTCCAGCCTGACTGCAAAAACCAGCCATGGTCCTGCTCAGAGAGACTCTGTCTGAGAGGGCGTAAGGCCATGGTGGAACACGTGCGCACCCACTTTCTCTGGTGGGGCTGGCTGGGACCTAACTGGTGCTTCCCTAAGTAAGAGAGCAATTGTGAACCAAGTGTCTTGGGGGCTGCTGGCAGAGTGGGGAGGACCTCTGATTTGTCTGAGCCACGATCTGCCCTCAATCAGAAAGGGATTTCACCCCTCGATCCAACAGAGACAGCATGGGGTGAAAGAGTGACGTGAGTTGTGTGGCCAGTAACAATGGCTATACAACACAGCAAAACCAAATTCCTGCCGTTTTCATAGGATAATAGTTTAACATATCCCTTGAATACATATTCATTTGCAGGACTGGTGTCTTAAGGAAAGTAACTAATGAGGTTTCTCCTCCTTCCACACAATATAGAGCTAGCATCCAGCCACCTTTGAGCATGTTGTCACTAGAGCTCGTAGGTGAAGCAGGAGATAGATGGATCAGTCCTATGGAAAACGCTTCCAACAAAAGGGCTGATGTTTCTGATTTGATTATTTTATAGTTGTAGCTCATTTCTCTATATTTCCTTTTAATCGGTATTTGTGACAGCGTGGCAATGGTGGGACCACGAGTCAAAGTTTTGGCCGCTTGCAAATATGTTTTTAAATGAAGAAAAGTTTATTCTTTTCAAATTCTCCCACTTTGGTACCTATCTGTCACCTGTTTCATTTTAAATAATTTTTAGTATTACCCAGAGTTCTGTAGGGCTAGGCATTTGACAGTTAGCTATATTTAAGGAGCAGATGAGACGGTTTGCCTGCTCATAGAAAACATCTGGGATCTTCTAGAATAAAAAGTGCTGTAAAAATATAAAGTAGCCTCACTGAAAACAAATTTTGCACTCCTTTTCTTTTTTTGTGGGAAAAAAAATTACAGAGGAAAGAAGTAGAAATTCTAATCTCAGTGTAGGTTAAGTAGGACTAGATGGTTGGAGCCATCCTTATTTACTTGCGTAATCTAACTTTGCAGGGAAAACAGGGGGGAATTTATATTTTGTGACTTATGTTCAGTAAAAACAAGGAACTCAACATTTGGGTTCAAGCTTCTGATTTCATTTCCTAGTTAAGGTTGGAGTGTTTGCTGGAACTTTCTCTTTCCTAGCTTTTGTTGATTTCTGTCATTCAAGAATCATGAAGTAAATATTTATTAACATGGGAACTCTCCTCCCTTCCTGCCCTTCATATTTGTGCTTCTTATGCTAATGAACTTACTTTAACAAGGGAACCACATTCCTCCTGGGTCCGCATCAGTTCTGGTGCCAACACATTAGTTATTTAAATGTAGTTTTATATTAATTTTTCATATTGTAATGCATTGTTCCCTGCAAATATACGTGTAGCTGGTTTTCAACAGTAAATAAATATATATTAAAGACATTGTTAGCTGAAAACCTTTCATCTTTCCTTTTGCTTCCTGTGATAATGGTGGCCATTTCTCACTCTTGTTCTCTGAATTTTCTCAACCATCCTCTTTCCCTACTACACTTCTGCAGTGACCGCCACCAGGGAGTTGCTTTCTGTTTTCTGAAGCAGACTATCGATGCGGATACAGAATGCTTAAACTACATATTTTCCATGCATTCATTATTTATCTCTAGAATCCTCAAAGTCTGAATAAAGGCTTGTAGTCTTTGAATCGGGAAATCCAGCAAGCAAAACAGGAGTTTAGCAAAAGCTAAACTAGACATACTCTTGAAAAACAACCTTACTAGCACATCAGTGATACTTAGGAAAATACAGGGAAGGTTACTCTACCGCACTCTTCCCGCTTTCTCACAAATAAAAAAGAAAGATATACTAACTAAATGCCTGCAGATGTATTTGTATGATACAGGATCACAGCCACATCACGAGAAATCTCGTTGCTTACCAATTAAGTAAAAATGATGACTACTGTTCTCTGTGAGGTGCGAGCTATTACTTCCAAGAGACATGCTTGTAGACTAAAAAGTGGAAACTAGACTTCATCACATATCATATTGCCAGGGCTACCATGTAATATATCAGAAGTTAAGGGCTGGCTGCACCCAAGCTGATCCTTTTAGAGTCATTTAAAATTGTCAAACATTTTGATCTCAGGATTGGGTCGCTATTATACAATTTGATAGCAATGTTGAAGGCTTTGACAACGTTCTCCCAAGAGTCCTAAAGAAACACAGACATGAAACCAATGAACTATTACCTGAGGTGTATGTGAGGCATTGCTTTAAAAGTCTCAATGCTAGGGAGGTATAAGTCAGTTAATGAGTTCCTAGTCTTTGAAAAAGGCTTCACAAATGACTCAGGGAGCTACAGACCAGTGAGTCTGACTTCCGTAACAGGTAAATAAAAGAAACTACAAAAAAGGAGAGAATTAATAGGTATCTAGATAAATACGGTATATTCCAAGGAAGAATCAACTGGGCTTTTGCGAAAGGAGGTCCTCTCTTGCAAATCAATGAAAGTGCTTTGAGGAGTCATAAAGGTTATGGGCAATGGTGACCCAATGACTCTGTACTTAGATTTTGAAAAAGCATTCAACAAAGTCCCTTAGAAGAGATTCCTAAAGAAATTAAGATGTCATGGGTGTGAGGGAAGGCGCTCACATGGATTAATAATAGGTTAAAAGAGAGGAAAAAGTAGCTGGGAATAAGTGGTCAGTCTTCACAATGAAAAGCTATTAATAGCAGGGTTCATTCAGGGCCCTTGGCATGAGTGTTGTCCTGTGTGTTAATAAATGACCTCAAACAGAGAGCAAATAGTCAGGTGACAAAGTGCGCAAGTGAGACAGAATAACTCAAGACATTCAAAACTGGTACTAGTGATAGAGCATTTCAAAAGATCTTCACATGTCAATAGTAAATGAAATTCAGTAAATGTCCACGTAGTTGTGTACCTGTGATATGGAATAATGGATTATAAACTAACTACTACCACTCAGGAAAGATATGTTGGAACTGAGGATGGTTCACTGCAAACATTAGTTCAACGATGAGAAGCAGACAGAAAAGCAAGTAAACCTGATCCTGAATATTGCATCCAGTTTATCTTACTAAGAGGCTATAGGGAACAGGAAAAAAGTGGAAGAGAGGAGCAAATTAAGGAGAGTGATAAATAGGATGGAATAGCTTCTGTACAAGGAGGGGCCATATAGCGTGAAACTCTTTAGCAGTAGAAGAATATGACCATCATCTAGAAGTCCATATGCAAAAATGAATAGAAACGTTGTTTTGTATAATTGGAGAACAAGTGGTCACACATTGAAAATACTGAATGCCGAATTTAAAACAGATAAGAAAAACACTATTTTTTCTCCTCAAATGAACAAAATAGGGGAATTCATTGCCAGAAGATGCTGTGAGGCAAAAAAAAAATATCTAAAATATTATTAAAGAAATTAATGGATGATAAATCCATCGACATTTTTGACACATTCTAGATATGTACAAGAAACTCCTACACTGTTCATTGTTCAGCTCTTAGAAGGATCACTCTACATTTAAACTTTTCTCCAGTAATACATGTCAGGTCACTTTCAGAAAAATGGTATTTGATAAAATGAAGTTTTGGTCCAACTAAGTATGGCTACTTTTATATTCCTATCAAACGAAATAATGAGCAATTTCCAAATGAAATGTTTTCAGTATTTCTGTTCCCTGTCATTTAAAAAGGATAATTTTTTAATCATGAATTCAGGAAGGGGGAGTCTTGAAACGCTGATGGATATTTGCAGAAATTCTGGATATTCTCATAGCTGGTATAAACTACTTGCTAGCTCAGTATTCTGTATTTCTGAACAAAGCCAATTCACTAAAAAAGGTCTCATATACACAATCTTGATACTTTGGCTTTTCACGAATTATCACTTATTCCAATTCACTGACTAAAACCTTGTTTTCCCTTGGTCATTGTTATTTCGTCTATTAATTATATTAAACTACAGAAAATAATCCATTCTTTCTGTTTGTGTTAAAATTAATATTTATATAGCATAATAAATAAAATGCATATGTATGGAATGAAAAGGCATTTATTGTTGACATTAAAACCCTGAAAATCAGGAAAGAATATTTTAATCAATGTCAGCCACGTCAGTTGTGCCTTTGCGAAATAAATCACTAAAGGATAAGGTGTTGATCATTTCTATTTTTAAGGGACTGGTACCTAGTAGCTGTACTTCTAGTAGAACTCTCCAGGTGGGCAAAAGACAAAGCAGTGAAGACGGCTATTCTGTTCCGTCAATGATACTGATGAGGTACTCAAGGAGGGCCTTAAGTATCTCAGGTATGTGCTCATGCTTTTGCTCTGCCATGGCTGTTAGCTTTCTTCTTCATTATCCTTAATTGTGTCTGTCAAAAAGAACTATACAGCATGATCTTTCTCATTTTTTTTTTGTATATATCATGATGATTATATTTTGAAATATCTCCCATTTCCCACCTTCTCTGTCATGTCCATTTTAGTAACCAAAATAACTGACAAAGAATATTGACAGAAAAGACCCAGATAAAAATGGAAAATACAACAAGATACAATGCAAAAAAGGGAGTATAAACCAAAGAAACTGAAAAAAAGTTTTGCATATATTTTCTTTTGTCCTTAGTGGCTCAAGTTTACCCATCAGTGAAATAAATGAATAAATTCTCTTCATCTCCAGTGACTGCAATCTTATCTTACTATAAGATTAAATTCTAGCATCATAAATCAACACTTAGTGTTAACATTAGGAGTCTGCCAACCAACCCTAGAAAATGTCAATTGATTTGATTCTGTTCCTAGGTCTTGATAATTGTCATTTGTCCTATATGTGTATTTTATATTTACATGTATTTGTTTAAACAGCATGACAGCCACAGTAGGTATTACCTAGAATGTTCAGGGGCAAGATGGAAAAAGAGAGAGGTCATGAGTCAGTCACAATTTTCACAGCTTTATCTCCTTTTTAGTTCTTCTTGGTTTTTTTTTTTTTTTTTTCTGTGTGTTGGATCATATCGTGGTTTTGTAAGATTTTAACATACTAGTTTTAAAAAGACAAGCCCTGGAGTTATTTAAGCTTAGCAATGCGTGTTATTTAAATGTCAGGAATAAAAACTCAGAACTGACTGGAACAACCAATTCAACCAATGAAATGGGGTTTGTTGAAGGTTTGTTTTTAAAGTACTCAGAAGATTACCACTATCTTAAACAGCTTCCCACTGGCTTCTCCTAGGCTCCAAATCTTATCCTTCCTCAGTCACTTGTGATTCAGCATTGTGTATTGATGCACTGTAGACCATCCTTCTTCAAGACAGACCATGTGGGGGTGGCTGGTTTATACAACATAAACCTTGCAAGTTACTCCCTCCTTTTTAGCGACAGTCTGCAGAGATATTTTGGGATTGCTCTGCTCAGAGACATGCGCATTTTCCCCATATTCCCCAGGCACAGGGACAGATAGGGGTGAGAAGCACCCATACAGAGGTAGAGAGCAAGTCGGTTGTCATCCTTTGGGCTTCCCCAGCTGCTGGCACTGCCTTGCTCACTCCTGCTGAGAAAGCACACAGGGCTCAGAATCTGCTCCATGCAGCACTTCAATGGCTTGCAAACCTCCAGCAGGCTCATGGAGTAGGCAGTTTTGCTGTTAACATGACCCTGCTTTTGGCAATTGGGTGCTAGGAAGTTATCACACTTCTTCCCACTCCCTTTGAGATCAGATTAGATCCACCTCACTGCCCATTCCCTACCCGGTCACAGTGACAAACCAAGAGGTGGCTCAAAGGGGGAAGGCAGAAAACAGAGCTGCTAAATGTCATGTACCACTCAGCACGCACTTGCTAATGAGGCTGACATGTTTAGATGGGGCAACCAGGTTTACGTTTGTCATGGAAATGGGACTTCAGCAGTGTGAACGCTGTGAGGGACAAATGCATCCAAGCAGGGTGGCCACCACAGGTATGATCAGCTCAGCTGCCAGTCCCTGCTGTGCCACCTCACCCTGGAGAAAACCCGTGACATTTCAAGTCAAAGCCAGGAAGACAGGCTCTTCCAAAAACCCCATGCCTTAACCCCCTGGCCTGAGCCCAGTCTACAAGGAGGCCAAGATCATCATGTATCCCGCAATGATTCTCACTTAGGGACTGGGTTTCCTCCCTGCTTCATGGTGATTTTGTCAGTCTGTCTATTGTTGCAGCTAAAAAATTGTTTTCTGAGCATCCTGGGATGCTTCTGGTCCCCCTTGCACTGTGAATTGTGTTGGCAATCCTCACTGGGGCAGATTAACAGCAATGGCACAGCTTTGACTTTTGTCCCATGAAATCCCCAAATTAATAGCCTGCTTCGTAACAAGCCTGTTCCTAATGAACGTTGAGGGGTTTGGGCTTTTTGTTGTTGTTGTTGCTTGTGTTGGGGATTATTTATTGTGATGCAAGTAATTCCACCTCTTTTTGTATTTTTAATGTGGCTGAGAAACTTATTTTTAACTATGCTGCTATGATGTTATATGAATTGTGTAAAAAAGAGGTCAGAAGGAAAGTGGTAAAGGGCGTAAGTGGTATGCTTGTTTCCTCTTTCTACTTTGGTCCAAAAATTGTACAGCGAAATTAAGAACAAAAATATCACCTGACTATGCTTGACCCTCAGTTCTTCCCATTTACTCATCTCTTGTACCACACACCAATCAATTGCCTTACCTTACGTTCAGATCTCCCTCAATGGGCTAACAACTCAGTATTGCTTGCACATATAGACAGAAGAAACCATGATAATCTCTGTGCTGTTGCAGTCAGCTGCAACAAAGCTTCCTATTGTCTTTTTACAGAAGTTTATAGCCCCCTGGCTCAGAAAGGTCAGATTTATTGTTGCCTATTTACTGGCATGTGAATTTATGAACATTCAGCTCTGAAGCTCAGTATAAACATACCAGCATTGTCTTTTCACACGACATTGCCCACAGTTTTGGAGCAGAAGTCACACAGTGTAGCACAGAGTAATCACGCAGCTTTCACACAAGCTGGTACAAGGAAAACTTGCTCTACTTGTGTCTGAGGAAGCAAGCAATGATGGCTAGGATGCCCTTGCTGAACTTAGAAGAGGAAACTTTCAGAAGAGAGAAAAATTGTATAAATTTGAATCATGACAAGCCCCTGATATTAATCTTTGTTTAGAATAGTTTTTGCCAATTAAAGTAGTAAATTACTGCTGACTTCTCTCTCTAACACAATGAATTTATTTATGCTAGTCAATGAAATGCTGTGTAGAGAGGATTTTTTCGATGCAATGAGTTTGGCCTTTCAGTAGGCTTTTGATAAAGACACTCTATGAGAAGGTATTAAGAAAAGTTGCTAACCAGGTAGTGAGAGAGAAGCCTTTTAGTGGATCAAAAATTGGCTAGGAAGCAAAGGCATGACTAAAGTGGTCATTTAACCTTGCTGTCAAAGGATCATTAGCAGCATGACTAGACAGTTTTAGGGCAACTGATGTGCAAAACACAGCTCTAAAAACATGTCAAAATATATTTCTACTACCACTTACATCTGTGCATTAATTCTTTAAAATGTTAACGTGTCTCTACTGCGTCCAGCCAAAAGCCGTCTGTCCTAATACCCTTGATATCCTTCACAAAGGTCATAGCAGCCAGGGAGGGATATTAGAACAGGACATAGACTGAAGCTTCCTGAGAATGGCTTTGCAATCTCCAACAGTTTGTATCTCAGAGGTGGGATCTTTCTGTTTGATAATTTGTTATGGATTCAGCTTCTATGCATGTTGCTGTTGCTTATTAAACCCATATAAAATTTCTGGAATCCAGGAATCTTGCAAGGAGTTTCACAGATAAGCTGTGTATGGCCTTAAGAACCATCTCATTTTGGCTTTGTGAACCTGCCATCTGCTTATTTCATTTAATGCCTCCTAGTTGTTGTATCTGAAAACACAATGAAGGAATTTTCCCTAGTTATTCACTCTCTGTCCCTCATTATTTGATCAACTGTTGTAGTATCCCTCAACCAGGTAAATCCTTTCCAGGTTGAAGAATGACAGGCTAATTGATGATTCTTCATATAAAAGCTGTTCCATAATTTTGGTCATTCTTATCACCTTTCTCTGAACCTTTTACAGCTTTACTACGTCTTTGTTGAGACGGAGGGACCAGAAACACATGCACCATTCAAGATGCAGGTGCACCATAGAATTGCCTAGCTGAATAATGCTGTTGCCTGGGTTCTGTATTGCTCTCCTCGTAGATCCTAACGCTTAGTTTCCCTTTTTGATCACAACTGGACACTGAGCTGACGTTTTCATTGTTATAACTCCAGAAGCCCATTACTGGGTAGTAACAGCCACTTCAGCATCTGGCACTGCAGGTATAAAGTTCTGTTTGGTTAATCCCAAGTGCATAACTTCTAATTCTTCTCCTCTGAAATATATCTGCAGTATTATCATTCAGTCTTGTAGAGTCCTTCTGCAGTTCTTCACAGCTGAACTTTTACTACTCCGATTAACTTAGGGAAGCATCTGTAATACACACAAAATGAATAGCCATGTTATTTCTCATCAGTTTCTCATGTCCTTTTAAATGTTCTTTTATTCAAATGAGAAGATAGCATATGTAAGAAATTACATTTGCAGGGAACAAAAAATTAGAAACCAAATGCAAACTAGCCATGTGAAAACATGAGAAAAATGAAGTTCATATACGTCAAAAAAGATCAAATCATCAACAAGTCAAAAATCATAAACTGCAGATTAAGAGAGGTATGGTTTAAAGTAACATGCATGTTCAGCCACTTAAATCCTTTGGTGTGATCCTTAAACCATAGATTAAAGTCCTGACCTAAAGGACATACAGAAGACATGACCATTTAGTCACATTACTGATTGCTCAACATGCCTGTTTTCAGAGGTGTCATTAATAATCGCCTAAACTATTGTGTTCATAATTTGCCTTTTCAATTTATCGAGTATTTTGGATCAGATTTAACTTTTCTTTAGGCTCTGGTATTCTGTCTTAAGGATAAAAGTGTCAAGCCTGAGGTAATCTCTTTAAGAAAAGCCTGAGGGACTGAAACGTCATTTTCCTTTTTGCTTGTTTTTTGGCATTAGCACTTGCAAGTAAAATGAAAGACTTGATTTGAAATTCAAGGCCAAATCTTAAGAGGTGGTGGGCCTTTGCATATCCCAGTGGCTTCGGTGAGGTCAGCGCATTTCAGAACTTGTCCCCAAAACTGGATTTGACGCATTGTTTTTGTTTTGGTATTGCACTGCTATGGAGTAATCCACTGAGAATTTACTGCCCTTTTGGAAAATACTCCTGGTTTCATGTACATATTTGTCACTTTTTCCTTCGGCCTTGTCAAACTGAGCATGTTATTTTGTTGTTTGATAAGACATATATCACTTTATGAATTAACCATTTATACATGCATTAGAATGTAGGCTGAAAAGTATAGATAGTGCCTTCTTCCAGCAATACTGTACATGAGTTCATATATTTTGGTCATTTCACCCTCTACCCAACCCCCCATTAGAGGAATTAGCCCTGAAATAATTCACAGCATTGGCATTAAAACTGTCATCATACTTCAGGGCTAACACTGGGGTGAAATAACTTCTCAGCAGTCTGCCAACCCACAGCTTTTTTGGAAGACTTTGCTTTCTGGAGATTAGAAGGGAGTTGTTTGGGTTTTTTTGTTTGTTTGTTTAATCAAAGAAGCTTAAGTTCTGGAAAAGTTGGTGAGGCTGTCCAGCAAGATTCATATTATCCTAGGTCTCCTATTTACAACTGGCCAGCAGATAGAAAACATGACAAAAAAAGCCTGCCTAGACAAATCCGTTTTGACTTAAATGAAAACCTTTAAAGAGATTGGTTTAAGTCAAAGTGGTGGAAGGGGAAGAAGGGGTAATGCATCTAAACTTCTTTATTAGTTTTCTTCCTTCCCTATGCTACCTGCATGCAGATGATTCCAGCTGTGGATAGGGATATTCTGTGGACAGTCTCAGTTATCGAGACTACAGGCTATTGATCACTAGCTATCAGTCTCGCTGTCATTTTTCAAGATTTTTCTAGGACTGACCAGTCCTAGACTGATAGGACTAGAGCAATAACATGTGTGTAGAGTTTCTCAGGCCTTTTAGGACATTTCTGTGTTAAAACATTTTGAAGAATTCAAGATTATCTCCTCAGAATATTTATAAGACAGATCCACGGGAGAATTCATCCTGTTCTCTGCAATAGTAGCAGCACAAAGCAGCCTTAAAGTCAGCTTAGGCATCTCTTTGAGGATTTCTCTGATGTACAGAAATCCTGTAGTAATGGCTTTTTCCATTTCCCTCACTGCAAGTTCCACTTCAAAGATGTTTGGATCGTGTGACTACTGAAAAGAAACTTAGTGCAAGTTTCTCTGCCCCCAGTATTGCCTATCATCATCAGAAGTACTTCTTGTGGCTCTCAAGAATCAGCAATACCTCAAGGTAGCCTTGAAGCTACTTTAAATTAACATGAAACCCAAAGGTCAGCCCCAAGATCCCGAGGTTCGGAGATGTGCTTCCCCTCCTATCATTTTCCCTAGAACTTGTTCCATATTACCTCCTTTTCTGAAGTTATAGCATGATGATTCTAGTTTAGTGTTGCACCCTGATAGTAGACAGACTTTTTTTTTTTTCCCTCCATCATCAGTGGAGATGGAGAGTGATTTTGATTAATGACTTCATTGTCCCCAGCCAGCAAGAGACTTGCCTTTTTCGGTTTGCATCAGAATGGATGCTGAACACTGTAAGTCTCTAACTGGCAGTAGGTTTCACCTGCTGAGCAGTGAGGAAATTAGTCAGAAAAAAAATGGTCACAAAATAATACTGATTTACTCTAACTTCAACTAGAATGTCAGTGGGTGCAGAAGTTTTCCTAAGTTTTCCTAGACTTTTTTCCTAAGACTATACATGCAAGAAAAAGAAAATGTTTATGAGAATCAAAATGATCTTAAGAATCAAGTAAATCCCCATTTAATTTTTTACATTTGGCATTTTTCTGTACACTTTTAATATGTGGGAGAAGTAGAGGAGGGTGTTAATTACCAATGATATTAGCATTAAGGTATTTTCATGCCAACCATACCCTTCTCCCGGTAAGAAGGTTGGGCCTGTCTTGGGTATTTGGGGAATACTGGTTTATTGGTATGCATATAAGATTGTAACATATGTCATGAGTATTAATTCCAGTCACAGGTCATGACTGGATCTTTTAAATCTCAGCTAGATCTGCTCTTCGCAGCCAAAGAAGAACTTCTTGGGGACATGACAATCAACAGCAGCCTTGACTGTAATGACCATGAAATTGTGGGGCCTGGGTTCCTAAGTAAGCAAGGAAGGAGAGGAGCAGAATATAGACCCTGAACTTCAGAAAAGCAGAATGCACCTCATTCAGGGAAGTAATAGGTGGGATCACATGGGAGGCACTTCTGAAGGGTGAAGTAGCTCTGGAAAGCTGACAGGCCTTTAAAGATAACCTCCTCCAACCACAATTATGGGTCATCATGATACTCAGGAAAATAAGTAGAGATATCAGGAGACTAGACTGGCTAAACAGGGAACACATGACTAAGCTTCAGTGTAAAAATTAGAATATGGGAGGTGGAAGCGGCAGCAGGCTACAAAGGACAAATTTATAAACATTGGGCAGGTAGTGATAATGTTAGGAAAGCCAAAGCTAACTCAAAGTTGATGCCTGCAAGGATCATAAAGTATATGATATCCCAGGGTGTATTATCATGGAATCATAGAATCTGTTGGGTTGGAAGGGACCTTTAAAGGTCATCTAGTCCAGGTAAAGTATTGCCAGCAGATCAAGGGAAGTGATCCTTCCCCTCTTACTCAGCACTGGTGAGGCCACACCTGGAGTGCTGGGTTCAGCTCTGTGTTCCTCAATACAAGAGGGACATGGAAGGGTGTGAAGAAGGTGGATCCAGGCTTTTTTAAGTGGTGGCCAGTGACAGGTCAACAGGCAATGGGCACAAACTGAAACTCAGAAGGCTCTGTCCAAACATCAGGAAACACTTCTTTACTATGAGGGTGACCGAGCACTGACACAGGTTGCCCAAAGAAGTTGTAGAGTCTCCATCCTTGCAGTAGATGATCCTGCTTGAAACAGGGCAATCAGATGAGATGACCCCCAGATGATTCCAACCTCAACCATTTTGTGATCCTGTGATAACAAAAAAATGTTCTACCCCTTCTGCCACTACATTAGTATTCCATGGTTGAACAAGAAATATGTGGGACTGTTTTGGAATTAGAGGGGGGGAGGAGGTGTTTGTATATGAATTAGTAACAGCAAACACAAACAAGGCTGAGTTATTGATACCTTATTTGCCCTAGTCTTCACCAGCTAGGTCTTCCAGCTCTGTGTTGGAGGCAGGGTTCAGGGAGGAGGAGAAGAGCCAGCAGCTGGTGAGGGTCAACTCAGGAAACTTGAGGGAGCTTGAGGGAACTCGACCCATACAAGTCTGTGGGGCCAAACAGGCTGCCTCTGGTGGTGTCCTCACTAGGCCGATCTCTCTCCTCTCTGAAAGTTCATAGAGACTAGGGGAGGTCATCAATGACTGGAGAAAGGCAGATGTGCCCATCTTTAAAAAAGACCATAGGGAAACAGGGAACAACAAACCAGTCGGCATCACTTCAGTTCCTGGGAAATCATAGAGTGAGTCTCTTGGATTGACAAAAGAGAAGAAAATGACTGGGAACAGCCAGCATGGATTTATAAGGAGTGAATCATGCCTGACCAGCCTGATTCCCTTCTCTCATTAAATGATTGGGTTGTGCATGAAGGGAAAGACATGGATATTATTTACCTTGTCTTTATCAAGGCTTCTGACATGGTGTCCCACTATACTTTTGTGTCTGAGTTTGGACACTATGGTCTAGATATGTGGACAACCAGATAGATAGAAAACTGTGTGGATGTCTGTGCTTAATTGGTCATCTACCTCTAGTCCACCTGGAGACTGGTAACAAGTGAAGTACTGCAGGGACATAAACTACAACTTGTTCTGCTTCACAACTTTACCAATGACCTGAAGGAGGTAGTGGAGTGCATCCCGATCAGTTTTGAAGATTAGACTAAGTTGGGAGAACCAGTTGCTCAAAGGCAGGGTTGGAGGAAAGGGCCAACAGGAACCATGTAAAATTAACCAGGGATAAGTGCAAAGTCCCGCTTCTGGAAAGGAAAGCCCAGGGCAGCAACACAGGCTGGGAATGGACTGGCTAGGGAGTAGCTCTGTGGAAAAGTCCCTGCAGGTCTTGGTGGGCAGCAAGCTGCACATGAGACTACTGTGTGCCCTGGAAGCAAAGATGGCCAAAAACATGTTTGGCATCTTTCATCCCCACAACACAGCACTTGCTAGACCACATCTAGAATACTGCATTCAGTTTTGCCCTCCACCCACCAATACAGGGAAAACATCAACAAGACGGAGCAAATTAGGTGGATGACCACCAACGTGGTTGGTGACTGGAGCACTGTCAAATGAGGAAAGAGTGAAGGAGCTGGGCTTGTCCAGCCGGAAGATGAGATAGCCTCGGCAGGCCTCACAGCAACCTTCCCGTACCTAGACGATGGGCAACATGGAGACAGGAGTGCATGGTGGGAGGACAAGAGATGGAAGGCACGAGTTAAAAGGGAGGTTCAGACTGAATATGAGGAGGAACTTTTTTCCCCGTGAGGACAGTCAGGCAGTGGAGCAGTTTACCCAGGGACGCAGTACAAGTCTCCATCCTTGAAGGTTTTTAAGGCCAATTGTGCAACATGTTCTGATCTCACTACTGACCCTGCTTTGGGCAACAGGAGATTGGACAGGAAACCTCTCTTCCAACCACAATTATTTTGATTCTATGATTCTGTGAAATGAGAGAAACTTTTCAATGATTTCTGTGAATGTGACAGAAAAATCTGTGATTATCAATAGGACAAAACCAAAAGTAAATAATTTCTGAAAGTACTGTCCGGTTTGTCAGGAGGAACACTGCACCTTGTGCCCTTTCAACACTTTAGCATATATACTTCAGGCTAGTGAGATTGCCTTTGATGACTTCCGCTGTCCTATGAACTCATTCTGTATAAGTACATATGGAAGATGTGAACAGTTAAATGGATGTACTTCTAAGTATGTATAAATTAGTTTATATTAATGATTGCAACTCCAACAGTAAAAAGGCACATTCAAGAAGTAACGGTCTACAAGGTCAGTAGTGAATAGAAATCTTAATTTCTCTCTGTCCTCCATTGCTTCTCTGCTACCTGTAAATATTAACTAGCTCACAAGAATTCACACTCAAAATTTTATAAAATAAGCATGGACTCCTGCTGGAGTCATTTTGTATCGATACAAACAACAGCCTTTTTATCGTGGAGGTGGTATGTGTGCTGGATCATGTGCTGTTTTGAAGCAGCTACAAGCCAATGAAATCAACCATTTTCCACCTAGGTCTAGTTTTCTTCCCTTGCTTTAGAACTGGTAAATCATATAGCAGTTGTTTCTGAGAAGAAAGTGTATTTTTCCCATTTTCATTTCATGAAAGCTGAGTCAATTTTTCTCATATTTTAATGAACAAATGTTGCATCAATTTGGTCAGATTCCACCAACGTTGGAAAGATTTATTACACTAAGGAAATAAGGGTTCACAGGAATATTGGAAAAACTAAAACAAGATCTTTTCACTTATTGGTTTTAGTAGCTGGCTTTAAAGAAGCTGCAGGAATACTGCCTACAATGAGCAAATATGGGAAAATCCTTCCCAAGACAAGTATTTCCTTTTCAGGTCCACTTGCCAAAAAGTTGTTTGTGGGATGCTTAAGGAGTCCAGTTCCTTTCTATTATCCTTTTCTTCATTTTCAATACGTGGAACTTCCATTATGAATTTTTCTGTAATAGCTCGTGATAACCAGCTTCTCAAAATAACAGTACCTTCTGTTGAAAAGGAGACATTTTTAACAGCCTCGTATTGCCATTTTTAAGTTTCATTGAATGTTTCCTTCTTCTTTGTACTACGATCAAACAGGATAAATAGAAGTTTTCTGTTCCATGTGTACCATTCATTATTTTATGTACTTTTTAGATGGTCCCTCTTCTAGAAGGAAGGTATTGTCTGGCTGTGTCGTCCTTATTCACATTCTAACTATTTTGTTTTCATTTTCCTTCTTATTTTCCTTATTTAAAACCAGAATTCCCAACACTGAAGATCGTATTAATTTTAAGCTGTATTGCTGATTTATATAAACACACAATAATATTTTCCATACTCCTTTTCCTTATGGATCCTAAAATGTTTTCACCACTGTTGTTCCTTGAGTACAAAAAAATACTTAATGTTTTTAGAAAATTCTAAGTGACCGAAATTGTACTTTTGTAATAGCAATACTAGGTGTACTTAGACACAGACTACTCTACTACTCCAGGTATAATAAAGAAGTGGTTACAGTATTAACAAATAACATAGAGTGATTACAGATTTATAAATGGAGATGGAGGAAATGTCTGTTTCACATTTAACATGAACAAACCAAAAAATTTGGATAAGTATCTTGACATTTGGGAAGAGTAGCTGAAATGTTTCCAGAGTTTCTGAATTTACAGAGTCTGTTAAACTTGTTGGGAAATGAGGCAAAACCAGGCTTTTTTTCTTTATTTTTTGTAAGGTTCCTTTTGCAGTTCTATTTGAAGAGTCTTCTATAGTACTTAGACACTTGCTCTTCTAATGCTGGATTGAGCAAGAAGGAAGAATGATTTTAGAGGATATTAAGCAGACTTGATTGAAACTTTAAATGTTCCATATGCACTGCGACTTTTGGGCAAAGACTGAAAGTTACTATATGTCACCCATCCAATCCATATTTTCACAGTTGAAAAAGAGCTTTATTTAGAATGACTTAAACTAAAACTGCATTTTACTAAAGTGTAATAAATGTTATAGTGTTGATCTACTACTATCCAGACTTCCTGAAGAGTTCATGAACAAAGAAAGTGCTAAAGCTCTTGTCTGAGGGAGGATACTCCAAAATCTGCATTTATTTTTTAGGTCTCACCTGCAACTTTTTTACTATCTAGAGGAAACTGTATCCCTTGTACCTGGAGATGAAAGGAAAAGCATTTCATAAAGGACATAGACACTTTGGGTACACTAGAGTAATAAGGTCTTCTACCATTTCTAAAACCCATATTAGCTATTAGTATTTCATACAACCATGGGAAATCACTCTTTGTTCATCTTGGTGCTTTATCCACCTTGAACCATTTCAGAAATACCAGGGAAGTAGGAGCCACAGGAGTGCTAGAGTATTGATTTACACAAATTTACATAACGAAACTGTACCTACGTTGTGGTTGAGGTCTCTGACCTGTGTTGGAATTTGATGCTTGCTTTGTTTCTTAGCTTCAGAAGTAGTGGGAAAAGAGGAAAAGTGTATATACATGCTCTTAAAAGCTACAAGAACACCAAGGGTCAATCTGCCTACATTTCACTCCAGCTCAGGATGTTTTTATTACTCAGCTGTTAGTCATAACTATAAAGTAGTTGAGTTCTCACAGCCCTCACGCATTCATTTAGACAATGAATGAATATGGCTGAAAGAAATTCTCCACCGTATACATCGTGTACTTATTTTCACTTGTCCTCTTCAGCATGGATAAGGTAATATTTTGCATTTTATTTTAAGATGTACTGCATTAAATGTTGTTCTTAGATCTTTTGGAGGACTGCAAACTACTCCAAGCCGTTTCTGCAGGCAGCATCTGAGGAACGACATATTTTTCCTTGGGACATAAGGAAGAAAAATGAGGCCATTCATCACACAAGATAGAAGATTTAATTGTCAGGGTTTGCTGGAGATGAGCTAGCATTACCTTCGTACTGACCGTAAATGATAGAACCACAGGGAATCTGATTAGAAGGACCATGCATAAGGTGATGGATATTATGGGGGGTGAAAGAACAGGGAAGGTATTTTGAATGACACCCAAATGGTTGCCATGTTTTTACACGCAGGGACTGACCACATAGGCTGCCTGAGAGAAAGTTTAGACAGCTTTTATTCCAGAGCAAGGTTTCACTAAATGATAATTAAACTTCCTTGAAAATTAAGGGCATGAGAGGGGGAGATGGTAAAGTGATAATATGCACGTCCATAGATAATACACCATTATTGGCAGCTAGCTTGTTACATTGTTATAACATGTGAAAGTCACTAAGACCCAAAGAATGTTTTGCTATCAATGCTGAAGTTAAAGTTAATGCTAAAATTAAAAAGTTGGAATGTTATACTCCTTAAACCACAGGGATTATCCAGTTTCTGCTTCTAAATGGTGATTGCTGACTTCCAATCTGTAGAACAAGCATCAAGGTCAGTGTTGCATTCACCCACGTACTGTTCATAGTGGTCAATGCCTTGACATTGTGTAATAAGCATAACAGAATCGCTACACGTATAAATATCTACAGGCATCTTGGCATTGATTCACCATACAAATAAATCTGCAAGCGAACCTCATAAGTGGTTGTAAACTGTGCCTGTCATGATGCCAGCTGAAGTGTTTTTTCTGCTAACCTGGGTAGTGTATACTTTGAATTGCATTTGAGTCAGTGAAACCCAGCGACAGGAGGTGACTGGAATAATTCCAGGGGACCCTTGCTGTCCTCCCTCTCATCTCCAAGGTCATCTGCCCAGCTTCTTGGAAGACATGTGATGGGAGATGTTGGCTGCTCGGAGTCTGTGATGCAGGGCAGCTCTTCAAGCAGATTGCTTCAGGGACCTCAGAGCTTTCCTGTTCATGCTGTTTGGGAGACCTCTAGGAGGACAGCCTTGGGGTAGGAGTTGCCTTGCAAAGAATCTCCTTGTTGGTTTGTTTTCTGGCAGTTGTTCCTAATAGGAACAAAGCCACATTTCAAAATGTTGAAATCCTCCACAAAATCGATTTTCCTTCCAGCACCCTGCTCTCCTGATGAGAGGGTGCATTCATAAAGGGCTTCCAAATAACAGAAATGAAGAAAACACATTGTCACAAGAATGACTTTCGACACTTAAAAATTGCTTTCTGAACCTGTTTGAGATTGTCAGCTAATAGGGTAGCTTTCTTTCATAACTCCTTTATAGTAATGCACAGCTGGGCGAAAAGCCACCTCAAACAATACTTACTTTTGTCTTTCCTTATTTATCATCATTATCATTACTTTTTACTTTGGTTAGCAGATGTTTCTTTAGTGCTCTGACATCCTTTATAATTTGCATATTTGTTAATTTAACTGGCAGAAAAGTCAACGTACTGTACGGTATGCACTTTGTATTTAACACTTATACGTATGTGACATATGCAATAGGAAAAGCTCCTCTGATACCCCCGATACATATTGAATGTACAAATTTAACATACTTTTTAAAATTCATGTATTTGGGCTTTTCTTTTGTGCCGTGCAAAAATGTCTGATTATTTAGAGCACAGCTCAAATCCAAGGAGGAATCATTTTGAGTCTACGGTATAAACTCAGAGCATTCAGGCTGTGGCTATGATGAACAAATCAGTAATTAATTGGGCATTCATTCCAGTGACCTGTCAGCATTCAAATGCTTTAATTAGATGGAGAAATGGAGGCAAGTAATGAGGGCCAAATCTGTATCCTTTTGAATTCAGTGGCAAAACATCCACTTGCTGCAATAAGATTTAGTCCTAAATGCATGACAGCACACTATAGAAGATGTCGTCTCCACCAACCGTGGTTCAAGTGTATAATACTGATAATGTCACTGGCATTGTATCTTTCGTTAAGGAAACAATGATGCTCTTAGGAAGCTTTTTGTCTGCTCATGCATACAAAACAGGCAATTTTCATAAAGTATTAATTGCAAATTATCTAGTATAAATGAGGGTCCCAAAAAGAAAAAAACTACTTTATACTGTATCTGCTGTTTATTTCATTATTAGTATTCTTCATTGTTTTGCTTATATGGTACAGCTGAAAGGAAATACCATATCCTGTGTCAAGCAATCGCACTTTAAATGTGCAGGTGTATACAGACCTGGAGTTTTTATTCTATTCCCAAGTTTTTCCATAAATATTCAAACATACATGTATCTAAATGTACACTAGAAGCGTGTGTCTACCTGGGTTTTTCTATGTATTTTTGCCAGCTTCAATTTACATACATAGATGGACCATATTCAAATTTTCCGCACTAGATTAAAATGCTGGTGATATATTTTAAGTGTTTTCTTCGTCTTGTAAAGGTACTGTTTGTAGCTCAGCACTTGTTTGTTGCTACCCAGCTAGCATTGTTTGCACATGAGGTGCAGGTTTTAACTATTTGTTATGAAGAACATAGACCAGTTTTAAAAATCGATGTATCATTTGGACATTCTTTCAAATTAAATTTATATATTCTTCCAAAAGTGCTTTTATTTTCACTATGTCTTTTCTAAACAACCCGTATAATTTACAAGATATGTAGTGGACTTCGTAGCAAAATGCAATGCCACACGGAGGTACCCACACCAGGTTTGAATGAGCAAACTACCTATATACTAGGGGATCATAAGCATCTGAGTCTCTTCCTCCATTTTGTTTCTCTTCCTGGCTGTTAGAAACCTTCTCATTTTGCAGCCTTCATATATTCATGGCCATCTTACACAATTTTCTTCTTGTGCATATACTGTTCTCTTCCTTTTTGCATCAGTAGCATTTTCCCTTTGTTTTTAAACCTATATTGAACTTCACTTATAAAACAAAAAGATATTCTCCATTAGTCTTTGCTTTGTGAGGCTAAGTCACTGCAGGTCTCCTGTCAAAAGTATGGTTTCTGTTCTTCTGAACATCCAAGTGTGTTCATCTTCGCTGAACATAAGTGAATCAAATGGTATGCAATTTTTCAGATGAAGTCTCAGCTGTACAGAAGCATTAATACATCTCAATCCCTACTGAAAATACCCCACGTGACACATTTGGGGATTAGGTTTGTACTTTTCACAGCCACATCAATCTGAAGTTCACAGGCTTGCTGTGATCAACTGATATATCCCAGGTATTTCCCTCTTCTGTCATTTCAAAATGATGAATTGTCAGCCTATAACAGAGTTTCTTGTTATTAGTCCTGAAGTACATGACTTTGCAACTCGTACAATTATACCTCATCCCTTCTTTTCTAGTTCACTCAACTCTTCCAATATTATATTCTGATTCCTCTTTAAATTACTGTTTCCAGTGCTTTGTCGTTGGCTGTTTTCATTCTACTTCAAGTGAATGACACAAGCCCTCAACCCCTCCCCACCATATGCCTTATACGGTTCCTCATAACCATTGCATTGAAGTAGATCTCTGTTTCATCTAGATTTTTTCCAGAAGGAATGTCACAAGTTGTCTTAAAGACAAGGGCAAACAAACTTCATAACGGTTTCCCAACAGCTGAATCTTCAAAAGTTTTCAGTTTCAGAGTATTATTTCAACTATATCAACACTAAACTCCTGAAAGAAGGACATTTGCAAAATCCTTGCTGCATTTCATTTCTTTCTTTTTATACAAATCACCCTCATATCCTTCCCCAGGCCTCAGTAGGGTTTTTGGTTTTTTTTCTGGTCCCTCCCACAAGTGCCTCACATAAGTTCTGTGCTTTGGTGAGAATTACCTTGGGTGCTGTGCTCCGGTTTGAGGGGTCTTTATTTTTTACATTTCTAAGAGTCACCATCTGGAAGAAGAGCCGCTTCCCACCGCTGCTGAGACCAGTGATCTCACCTCCAGAACTGCTAAATAACGCAGAGTTTTTCTGACTATGGCAGCTTAAAAAGCCCTAGTCTATTTTAAGAAGAGATCAGTATCTGACAGGCGTAAAATTCTGGGGCTAGAAAGGGTGATAGTCAATATGGTCATCCGAGCCAAGCCATAGAGTCATGGTGACTGGAGAAGTTTGCCACAGCTGTAGGACACTGGCATCACCCCTGAGGATACTTTTAAGCTCCACAACATGCATCTGAAATAGTTCCACTTGCCTCTGGAACCAAATAAATCTCTGCAGAGTTCATCAAATGCCTACTTAGCACCAGTCCTATTGCCTGAGCAAGCTCACCAGAGTCCAATGTTTTACAACTGCTTATTTAGCTCAGCGAGTCTATCACCCTGTCTGCTCAGAAATTATCTAAAGAACTAGAACCAAGAGTTCTTGAGCTCAGCCAGCTACCTGCTCTCCCAACTTGAGGTTTGATTTTGATTTGTTTTCCACCGAATGGCTCCAAATACTCATTGAGACAGCAGGGGCAAGCGTACAGGCTCTCAATGTCCCTATGTCTATCATACACCAGGCTATCACACCATCGCTCAGTCTTCTGGTGGCTGGGAGATTTCCTCATGTCATCTAACCCTCTTTGGCAGATTTACACACAAGGTTTTTGTTACCAAAGTGACAATCCTGAGGCTTTTACTCAGTGTGCTGGTAGACAAGGCTCATATATTATCACATGCCACATTCTAGCAGGGTCTGCCACAATGTCTACATTAGCCCCAGTAAAGGTGGTTTTCCTTGTTGTAATTCCCCAATGTACAACTGGTGGTCTGAAAGTCTCCATTTGAAATGATGAACTGTATTATTCCACTGTGAGCGCACAACACACACTGACAAGGAAACCCTGTAAAAAATTCAGTATCCACCAGGCCTTTTTCTTCAATCTCTAGGAAGAGACCAGCCAGTTCCTTGTATCAAGAAACATAGAGAAATTGCTATGTTCCTTTGCTCTTGATTTCCCAGGCTTCATACCAAAAGTAGGAGTCATCAAAACAATGCCATGTTAGTGCTGAGCTTTTGGATGTGACAAATTCTGACCTCAGGTGTTTGAGACCCCAGTGAGAGCTGAATCAAAATCCTCCCTTCACCAGCCACTCCTTTGACCCAGGCAGCTGATTGCCTTAGAGCAGTGGCTATCAGCATTGTCTCTCAAGGCTTATCCAGTCACGGGTCATCCATACAAGTTACGAATTTTGCCCAGCCCTCGTGTGCTGCCTATCTCCAGGGACGTCTCCTTCAGGAGCCTGCAGTGGTCTGCAGTGGCAGAGCTTGCACATGCCAGAAAAGACAAATGTTGATCATAGTTTTCCACTGTTCTCTTCTATCTCAACTGTTTCAACAGTAATGCTTCCTGTTAACCAAAGAAGGGCAGAGGCCAAAGACCTATCACAGACTTAAGAAACTTGGAAGACTTTTAATTTCAAGTTTCCTTTCGCAGTCATAGCATGAACAACTCTTTCTGTTGAGCAAGCATATATATTTGCACATCTTAGTCTGCAGGATGAATGCTTCCACATCTCGGACAGGTTTCCACTTCGCCTTGGGTCAGAATCATTTCTTTTGTGGCAGGTCTTCCTATTTGACCTCTTCCTACCAGCGAATATACACACAAAGATTTGACTTCCCTAGAGGTCTACCCGATGAAAAGCATTGTGATACTTCATTCTTGTTTAAGGCACCAAAATAAATTTGGTGCTAGGTGTTTGCTTGACTTTATGAGGCCCTACCTCTACTATACAAAGTTTTATACTGTTTTCAGGTTTTGTTTTAAAATGGTTATGTATTTTACACTTCTGGTTAGTAAATTAAGCTCATACTTATAAACAGCTTAAGAAAAATAGAATATGCCTGAGTCTCCAGATAGTCTGAAATGAAAAATGGGGCTGATCCAAGCACCTCTGTTTTAGGACTACTATCACTTATGGTTGGTCTGCAACTATTACACCCTCAGTTGGGTCAACTTTCATAACACCTGTCATCGATTTCCCACCTAGTACATCTTGTAGGATGACCATCAAAGTGAGCAATATAAGGATGAATGCAGCAATCATCACAGTTAAAATCTCCAGATATCTGCTTTCACATTACCTCAACAACTGTGTTTAGAAACTGAAGAGTTATGCTGATCATACGGACTGTAATGGTCTCCGCCTTTGGGTATTTGATACGTGCACACATAACATGCTTGCCAGAATCATCACTGTATATGTAAGAGTGCCAGTGCAGCAGATGAACAAACATATTCTTAACTTGCCAGAATTATGTTTTTATATTATAAATTTGCAGTTCCTAGTCTGTCCTACTTCATTCTTTATTCCAGGTGTTACAAACAAGGGGTCTGGGGGACCTACTTAATGAGCACAAGTGGCACTGGATATAAACAAGTCTGCTATTCCTCCATCAGAAATATAAATGGTGTACTATGTTACAAAATAACCACAGTAATATTTATATCATTTATTGTCCCTTTTAGTGCCTCTTATCTTAGCATCCAAGCATTACGATGGCTTCCAAATATGACCAAAAAGAGGAGTCTTCTGTGTGGGAAGCCTACTGCTGAATCAAAGCACATGCTTTTTTTCAAACATCAAAATCAGAACTGTGTTTCTTCTTACCTCTAGCGGTGCTCGCCTGAGATTCCTCACCCTGCTGGCAGGTGTTGATCCAGCTGGGAAAGTGCAAACAAGGTATTTTGCTGACTCAGTAACAAAGCCAGCTCATTATTTCACTCAGATATAAGAGAAATAAAGGGAAAACATGACAGAGCGGGTGGTGAGGTTTGGGTAGACATGTCCTGAGGGAACAAGGCATAGAGAAAACCAAATCCAAGGAAAAGTTTCAGGTTGTGGTTTCACAGCAAATTCTTTCAGGATGACCTTTGCGTTAATAAGCGAGGTTTATTAATGAAGAAATCCACTTGCCTGCACCCAAACATGCATGAATATTAGTCAATATTCTTTTTAATAGCTGCTTTCTCTTGCATGAATGTCTATCAGCCACACGTAATTCTCAGACAACATGTCTGCAGCCAGCTTTTGTGAACATGTTAATTAGGAAGTCTGTACCAGCTGAGTTTCTAAGATGAACAGCAAATAGTACTGCTCGTGCGCCCCACCCCCACAGCAGGCACCCAAACAGCGTGGTTTGTTCAACAGAAATCATAGAGAGGAGAGCGACCAGGTAGATTTGGAAGCTCAGAACTGTAATACAAAACTATAAATCCTGCCTACACAGAGAGCTTAAGTGCCACGCTGGCATTCAGTGACAAACAGTGGTTTCAGATCTTGGATTTTACGGTTGCCTCGAGCAGCAAAAATGGTTCGTTTCATAACATTGTGAAGAGCCTGTTGGGCCCCAGCACACACAAATATGCTGAAGAGTAAGCAAAGAGGTAATTCGTTCTGTACCCTCCAAGAGGCAGAGAGGTAACCTGCCACAGAACGTACGACCGTGAATTAACTTTCCTTACCTCAAGGTGATCGTTTGGTTTTATAGATAAAATTTGGGATTATAAATTATCTGCTTCAACACAATTACTTTGTTAAATGATTTCTTGGCTATTAACGACACAACTAAAATCTTCCCGAGATGGGACTGTTCCATGTTCAATGGGATTGATACCAAGGAAATAAAAGACTGTGAAAATTTGAATACCTAAATATTGGCTTGTGAAAACACTGGTAGTATAAGTGTTATATGGAGAATTAATGGTGGCATGGGGAGTTAATGGTGGCACAGCTGTATTGAATACATTGCAGTCACAGTATATGCGCTTTTGGATGGAGGGAGGCATTCAACTTGAAGAAAGAAATGTGCAAATATTGCTTTATATAAGACAGTTGCTTATAGTAAGGTAGGATGTGAGCTTAAAGTATTGTGATTCTTTCACGGAAATTTCTCTGTAGGCTTTGTGGAGAGCAGGGTAAGAAACTCCTGATAGTGTCGCATTGGTTGGAGATCTCTATTGTGCTAGGAGACTTCGTACTTGGCTCACTGTTTATGACTTTGATAGAATTCAAAATGAAAAAAAAAGAACAAAACTGTATTTCAGACTACAAGCCTAATCCAAAAGTACTGAGCAGGGCTGGACAAATAAGTACAGTCCATTCACAGACAGATATTGTCTGCTACTGGTATAATCTTTTCTTCAACAATGTAAGTTTTTCACGAAGTTTTTACCCTGAGCAGAGCTCGCAGCTTGTTTAAAAATAAAAGAGGCAGGGAAAGTTGGTGCTTTGCAGAGGTATCTTCATGAAGTGTGGGGAGAGGCCTCAGTGGCTCGTTGTCCTATTTCCCCAGGAAACTCTAAGGCAGGAGGATGTCGGTTATGTGGGGCACCACGAAAGTCATGCATATTTGGAAATGAGGCTGCAGCTCTTCCAAGTTGCCATTGAGAAGAAAATAAATGGTAGAAATATGTTCTGTCTGAGATTTAAGCTTTCCCTTCTGCGCTGCTGCTGACATCTGACCCCCGACTCCCTTTCCAGCACTTATTGACACTATCTCAGTATCATTTTCACCTTCTTCTCTCCCTGCCTCCTGAACACACACACACAGACACACACACACGCACACACAGAGTCCATCACTTTTAGCTACAGTTTCCACAATCTGAGGAGTCATCCCCTCAGAAGCCATTTTCACGTCAGGGCTATCCTCAAATCTGCATCTTTTTGGCCATTGACTTTTAAAAGTAACTATTCCCATGAAAAATATGGGTATCAGAATTAGAACTGCTTGAACATAATAGTGTTTCTGCACGCTGCTGTTTACTGTTTCACCCTCAGGTAGTTCTTGCATTTTTATTGCCCTTAAATTTCAATCAAATGAACATTCCCTTTTAAGAGTTTTTGAAAACCCAAATTATTCATACGTTTAGAAAGCCATTGGTTATCCCAGAGAGGCCTGTGTTCCCCCGAAAATTTCAAAATTTAAGCAAATTAAAAAATCACTTCAAGTATCAATTATTCCCTGCTACAGTTCCTTACATATTTCTTATACCTGTCACTGGGGCTTACATAGCAGCAAAAGTCAAAACTCCCTATAAAAAATGCAAACTTCTCTCTCCCTCTTACCAAAAAAGCACACTGGCAGACACAACTATTTTTTATTAGTTTTTCTGCTAAATCTTTCAAAACGCCTGTGAAAAAAAAAATGGCGTATTTGGAAAGTTTTATCCCTAGTAATAGTGTGCCTAACATTTTTCCATTAGCATTGATCAGACAGAGTTCTGTGTTCAGTTATAAATGGTTGATCAACGCTCGTTGAGACTATCAATACACTTGTCATGGGAAATGCAAACACTCAAGAGAATGTTAAGAAACAATATTTTCTTTTTACAGTATAATATCTTTATATAGATGCCTGAAATATGGTAAAATGAAAAAACTATGTCACTCTTACACATAAAAACATTCACTCTCCACATCAATATGACAATAAAAGTACAGCCGTTCAGGCTCCAGCAGCTGTTCAGGCTCAACACAATACTCCAACTAGGTTTCAAGACGGACTTATGGTGAAAACATGCACTTTCACAAGTTTCACAAGTTGGGATTTTTTTCCCACTGGGGCTTTCTGAGATTTTATATTATTTTTTTTAAAGGAATCTGAGTTTTTAAAAGTGTTCTGAAATATAGAGAAAGACTCATTTCCACTTCTAAAAAGAAGCTAGAAGTTGCACAATGGTAGTGTGAGAAGAACCTCAAGTTTTGTAGGGCATTTTGCATTATATTAAGAATGTGAAAACTCTGGGTGAGAATGGGGCCATTTTCATCTGAAGAGACCTAAAACCATCAGTGATTTTGTGTCAAACAGAATTTTTTCCTAGAAATTAAGGCAATGTCTGCGTAAATTTGTGTTATATGTTTGCCAGTTTGTCTTGGAGGCTTCGGTTTGGTTTAGTTTGTTTATTTCAGATGGATCTAATTTGCTTAGGCGTTTTGTTTTGATTTATTTTTCTTTTCTCCCAGTTATGCAGGGATCGATTTTATTGTGGACAGTCTTTTTTTTTTTCTTCATGCACAAACCAATATTTTTCCTTACGGTCACTTTCAGGAAAAGAAAAAGCCCCACATGCGGGTTTACTGTTTTCCCTGTGACTTACCTGAGCATTTTTCCATGCACATCTAGAAAGAAGAGCACCCTTGCTTCTGGAAAATTGTAACAGTGCCTACTGCATCCTCATTAATATAGCAATTCCTTAACACAATGACAGATAAAAGAACTTTCCTTTTATTGAACTAAATGCTGGTTTTACATAAAATAGACTATAATTCAGAGTCTGTAATGTCTACTGAAAGGTTAGACTCGTTACCATCCAAATAGGCTGAGCTAATAAAAATTATATTTGTTACAATCCAAATAGATTAACCGGCCTTAAGGGCTTAGCTATGTATCACACTTTTCAATTTTCTTATAATTAAATTAACATAAAACAGACTTGACAAATAAATGACTGTATCAGAAACAGTTAAGCTCTATTTAACCAAAATAACTGTTCTATTTACATACACAGCAACCTGTGTCTATTTTGGGAGCTATAAGAAGCCTAACTAGTTAGCAAATCCTTGGGTGCCCACAGTCTGCTAACAGTCTTGGTCCCAGCCTTTCTCTGAACCACATATACCCTAAAAGAGAGATTTTGTGGCTTAGCTTCTGCGCTCCCTGTTGGTTTTCTCTCAACCAGATACCTCCTCTGATGCCCCATCACACCTAAGCAATGGCCTTGAAAGACTTCATATGCAGAGCCGAGCTTTATTCACTGAGTAGCCCTTTTGACTGAACGATTTCAGTGGGATTGCTTATATTTTATGAAGCTAAGAACATGTGTAAGTCTTTGCTGGACAGTGATTTTAGTCTCTTCACCACATTTTCCCCATCCATACATACGTCTGCTACCCACATATCTAAACTGAACTAAGGTCTCTGGTAACTTCTCCTGGATGACAGCAGGCTAGCTCTTTAATAGCTTTAGCAGTTCATTAATGAAGCCTGCATGGTTTATTCAGCAGCACTGACTTTCCTAAAAACACCCTGGCTCTCCATAAACTATGTCTCTACCTATTAGCTTTCTGGCCTTCTTTCCCTCTCTTCCATTCCACTGTAAATCTTGAAACCATAATACTCAGAACCTTAATTTTCACCACGTCTCCTACTTACCTCTAAAAAGAAAGAACGAGATGCAAATACCACTCCAGCTTATAGTCTCCTCTGTGGTTGCCCCTTTGGATAAAAGACCACAGGCATAACCTTAGTGGTTGGCAAGGGCACAAATATGAGACAGTGGGTCGAGATAGTCATTTTCCCTCTTGTTTCACTTGGGAGTCTGTTTGCGCTCATGGCTGGGGAAGGCTTTCCCTTGAGGAGGGCAGTTGGAAAGCTTTTCGCAGAAGATTTGTTTCCCTTTCTGGTGCGGATATTAAAAACATAGCATGACGTGGCATCAAGGAAAAAGTTTACAGACACCATGCCAGGTGTCTACGATATAAGATGTGTTGGACATGGTCATGTTTTTCTAGAGCTTTTTGTGTCACAGTTTCACATAGCAAGTGAAATAACAAAATTGATGTGTAACCTGGTTTTGCAAAAGCTCTGAAACTCTAGCTGCTATGCTGTAATGTGTGTGTGGTTTGGCAAATGGTAAAAAGAATAGTTTCCACTTTCCATAAAGCCATGCAAAATCCACTTAAGTTTCTTAGGGCTTTGTGCTATAATTAACCATTCTGAGAGTGCCATTGTCTGAGGACTGTGCCTTTAAGCCCCTTCTCCTCCCTGTAGGACCTCACTCGGAGCAGAGGAGTGCAAATGGAGTTGAGATCAGCAAGCTGGATACTTACATGCTTCTTTTGTCACTGCTTGTCTGGTACCTATTTTATGAACAATGGGCTGCCTATTGCCGAAATGATCAGTATTGCGCCTCAGGTATTCTCCCTAAATTACAATTGTGCTGCCAAATCTAAGCTATAAATATCAATGGATATCAGAGAAGTTTGCTCGAAAAAGAAAGAAAGAGAGAAATGGATACTATTTTTAAATGCAGTCTTAGATTCAGGTGGCTTCATGCTGTTATGTTAAGGAGCTAAGTGGCACCGGCTGAGAATGAGGTCTAAGCAGCAGCATATCCTCCTCTCCCTGCAGCCGGCCCAGTAATCAGGAACCAGTGCTCCGACGGGTGGGAGGGGAACAAGGTGATGATTATTGTTTTACCTTAGGCTTCCTCAGGGGAATTAAATTAACGGAGCTTTTGAAATTCAGTTCTCCAGAGTGTAGTCTTCATGGTTTTCCCTTGTGCAGACTCATAATAGCCTTTCTGCTCGACTCACGCAAGGGCCAATAGCAAGGAAAGGGCCAGAGCTGTTCAAAAGCCACCCTAAAAGGAGACCAGGTGACCCCAACAGACCTCAGCATCCTGCAAGTTACGGGTAGCCCAGTACCAGTCTAGAGCAGAGCAGAGACTCAGTCCTGTGAGATGAAGGGTTGATAGCACGGTTTCTGAAGCTAAGATTCAAGGTGTGTTTTCCATCCTTTTTTCCCCTTCTCTATATGTAATGACGTGTCCTTGTGGTGTTTGTTTTTTGTATTGCATTTAAACTGTAGAAGATTCAGGGCAACTGTCAACTTAGGACACTGCTGCAAGGGCTATTGCGGTATAGACCTCTCAGAAGATGTTTTATAACATTCATTCTTGCTTGCCAATGTGAGATTTACAAGGCCAGGGGAAAAATAGCGGGGGGGGGGGGGGACACAAAAAAAAGCAAGGTGGGGCTCTGTACGTCTTTTGTTCTTTTGCAAGCTGAAAGATGTTGCGAACTGTTAACTCTTTAGGACTTATTACACACTGTTTAGGTGCCACCTAACACCTCCCTCTAAACTACCCCTGTTTCTCTGCCTTCAGTGAAGCCCAACCGTATCTGGGTTAAAAGCAGAGCAGTACGGTACACACAAACTCAGAGCTGCTCAGTAGCTGTGCCTTGACTTCTGAGGTATTCTCTGTGCTCCCTTTTCCTCAGCTTTATGTATTAAAGCTTATTTTTAACTAAAGCTATGATCCTAAGCTTCTTCACAGCCTCAACTAAGCTGTGTGATTCATGTTTCAAAGCCTAATATTTTAGCCTCAAAAGCAGGATGAAATACTGTCATTTGAGTTTTTTAATGACTATGGACTAGTACATGCTTTTTCAGCCTTTCCTCAAAGGCTCCAAATTAGAATAAAACTAATTTCCACAGCACATGTAAGCCAATAAAGAGAGTATAGCAAGAGGAGGATACGGAGCTGGAAGAGAATAGCATGGTACCGGGATCTGAGCTGAGTTTGTAGTGTATAATGATAAATTATGTACAAATATTATTACTATTATTGTTATGTGTTATTATTCTGTGCCAGCACTCTTTGCTGGTGTGTCAGTCCAGAATGCAAAATTCTTCTGGTTTTCCTCCCCTTTGCACTGAGTCTGAATAATGGGGCTTATTTTGTGCAAGTTTTGCCCCGGGGTTTCCCTTCTCTGACTGGCAGATGAATATGTGGTTATAGCCTTCCGCTCTGAGCCTGTGGAGCCACCCAGCTCCTCTGCTGTGATGCTTTCTGTAGCATAATACTCATGTGGAGCTTTACAACAGAGAGGACAAGTGGTCATGGAAGCTTAGCTGGTAATCCAAAGCCCCTTGAAACCAAAGGGCCCTCTCCGGTTGGCCTCAGTGTGCTGCCAATGTGCCGCCAAATTCTACTCCAGGAGGTAGAGAAGGGGGAAAAACTGTGTGAGAAATTTAGGGAGGATGCAAGAATGGGGGAAATGGGTCAGGGAAGCTGAAAGGAAAGGAAAAAGGCAAGTGGGAGTGAGAGATGGTATTTAATAACAAGGGTCCTTTGGGAATAAATTGCATTAAGCACTGAACAGCAAAAGTGAGGAGGTGGCCCTGCAGTGAGGATCTGTGAAAGGGATGGAGACCAACATAACGTCATCTCCATAAAGGAATGCAGATGAGACTCTTTCTGCACAAACCTGGAGGCAGAAAAATGAAAAGTGTTCCAGACTTCCTGAGGTAAATTGGAGATTCAGTCTGAGGCACCCCTTCCTGTGGATTTGTCTTTCTGTTCTTGTCTTTGTGGCGCAAATCAGGAGTTGCCTAATTACCTACCTCAGCATGGGCAGAGTTAGAGAGAGAAGTCTTATTGTTTGGCATCTTATATTATCTCCAAGAATCTGAATAATCAAATTTTTGATGATGCAGCAGGCAAAGAGCAAGAAGCTACACAGTGCTGTGTAGCTATTTTTTTATGGGCTATCCCAAGGAAAAAAATACCACCCTCAAAAGAGTGGCAAAGAGCTGCCGTAGTCATTTAGTCGCTTGACTCGTCCGTTTCATAAACAGCCCTAGCAAAACAGACTAGCTCTGTGCAGAAATGGCATCTAAAGCGCATATATAGTTCAAGACATTTGATTTGCAGAGGGCGTCCCTTTGGAGCTCAGGGAACAAACCCACACAGTCCTCTGTCACTGAAGAAAACAAAACAAAACGGTTAACGAGACTGTTGGGGTGTTCCTCGAGTTCTGCCAGTTCCATTCCTCTGATGTAACTGTGGTCTGCAAACCCGCCGTACCACACTTGGCATGTTGCTGGGGTGGTTGTAAGCCAAAATTGACTTTTCCCAGGCTACATTGGTCATCGGGTTTCAATGATCACCAATAAAATCATAAACACCTTATACAACAGAGGCATTAAGGTCACAGACACTTTTTTGGCAGTATAGCAGGCTTTTTAACGTCTAAATATTTTTCTTTACCATGTTGTAAAGAGATAGAAGTCACGGTTAATGAAGGATGAAAAGGTCTAGAATTATTTTTTTTTTCAGTTGCATGAAAACATAAGCCTATCTTGGTTACAAGAAGGGAAAATGCTGTGTGAATTATTTACTATGAGAAATGCAAAGAATAACACTGACTAAAAATAATAAGTGTTATTCAAATGCAATAGAAGCCAGTAGAAGGCGGGTACTTGCATTTAAAAAGTTATTGTATTCATGGCTTCATTTATTTTGGTGGTGGTAGAATGCAAAGAACAAAATAAATTAGAACCAAAAATGGAAAAGATGGGATTAATATACAGCAGGGCTGTGAATGATTTGTTTCTCTTCCCACAATGCCCCTCTCCAGCTTATCTGAACACTTAGCTATGTTTATTTTCATAAAGAATGCATTTTATTCTGAAGGAAGCTAGGATGTGCTTTTTAAAATAAAGCAAAAACTTTATTAAAATTCAAAAGAAAAGTAAACAGAGATGATTTGGGAAGCTTTATTCATTTATTTGGGCAAACACTGCTAAAAACATTTAGGTGCACTGCGTGTTTAAAAAGTAATAAATAGCTATTGTGCTTACTTCATAAACTTGTCAGAGTGTCTTCATTTTATTTTCCTGAACAAACTGAATTTCTGTACTGCTCATCCCCAGCCAGTTAATAAATACATCACCCTAAAAAGTGCTGTGGTATTAAATTTACAGCAGATAAAATATGGATGAAGTTGCTGTGCTTCAGGTACGTCAACTGTGATTTAATATCTCTGACTACCCTTATGAGGAGTAAAAGATTACTCGGCTGCTCCAACAGCAAGATACTGACCTTTGCTCCCAAGTAACAGCCACTCAGCAAATAGTACCAAATGAAGAAGTAGAATAACATATAGATTTGCCATAAGAAAAAATTGATCTAAATCCATATATCAAATCTGCTGATCAGAGCTCTGCAGAAAAAGTACCTCATAATCTTTAGTGTGGAATTGCAAAAACTTTTGGTGGAGAAGAAACTGTGGGTTTTATTTTAAAGTAAAAGATTTCTCGGGGCAAAAGGGTTCTATATCTGTACGCGTGGTGTGTGGAGAGAGACATACATATATACGCGCATATATATGCTGCCTTGAGACATCTTCAAGTACAAAAACATCCACTGATCTATCAGATCATCAGCTAGCGATTTAGCAATCAGTCTTATCCCCATTTTCCATTTTTCTGTTAATTCCGTGAAAGAATGGAGAAAAGTATAACATTATCTCTGTAAATGAAGGCAAAATTCCTCCGGGAAATCTCATAACAGTCTGCTTTAATTTGTGTCTTTAAAAAAAGTTATATCTAAAGGTGATAAAAATCCCCAGGAAGAAATGTTTGTTAGCAAAGAAAATAAATTCTTGTGATTTACATTTTGCCTTCAAAAAAGGTGGGTGAGTGAAAGGGTGCTGCTCCGCACTTCAAAGCGAAAGCAAATGAAAAATTTTCAACAACAAAGCCAAAATATGAAACAGACAAATCACTCTGCTGAGTAGTTTTTAACCCAAGGTGGCACATGTTAACAAAGCAACCGCTGTATAAGGACTGAAAAGGTAATCTTTAAACGTGGAAGTAAAATAAGAAACTTCCCTAATTAGTGCTGATTGGTCCTACTAAAGGAGGTAGAACTTGATTTACAACAGCAAAATCAGTAAATTTACACAAGTGTTAAACTTGCAGAGGTAAGATTATCTCAAGCCATTAGAAAAAAAAAAAACAAAAACAAAAAACTAAAAACTTCTTCCTCTAACACCCATAATTTTAACACTATCTAATAATATTTATGCTTCATATTTTGACAGTTATAATATAACTTGATATCATAGATAATTTCTGAATACAACGTGTTTATGTCCACACAAACAAAAGCCTTGTTCAATTCTCAGTTCTGTGCAAGATACTATTTTTAATAGGCATGATGTTTTTCCTGAAGAGGTCATTTGATTAACAAGTCCAAGAAAAATAGCATGGTATTTGTCTCAAATGTCTGTTGTGGTTATATTTTGAACAGTAAATCGTGACCCCTAAAGATCATCAATGCATTTTTCGTGAAAGCTGGATTTCTTTCCAACCAAAACTTAGAAAATAATGTGATTTAAAAATGTGGAAGCAGTGACATTTGTTTCAAGATTTTTGGTTGGGGTTTTCCTTTCAATCAGAACACACTCTTTGCTATTAAGATGCGCTGGCTTGGTTGAACAAGAAAGTGCATCCTGCCCAGATGTTGCTCATTCAAACAGACGTCAGCCCATAAACCTTTCCAAACAAGTGCTTTCTCCACTCTGATTGCACAATGGATATGGTTGGGCAAGATGACATTTTCTTGAGTGACAGATGCTCGGGCCGCAGCAGTACCATGGACGCTCATAATGTCCTTGCAGAGCAGCTGCTCCTTGAGGATTTTATACTGTTTTCTTTGTGTTTGTAATAAAAAAGGAAAAAGAAATCTTACCCTTTATACTTGGGGAGTTAAAAAACACACGCAGCAATGAGAGCCAAGGCTTACTAGCAGGATTTAGAAAGTCTCAGAAGCTGAAGATGTGCGGATACTGTGAACCTTTTAATGGCACATCACTTCAAATAACATAAAAGTAGTTTATTGGGCATTCCTGCCCTGCCTGAACTGGCAGCAGAAAGCAGGCACGGGAAAGATCACAGGAGGTGGAGGGAAGGAAAGAGGAAGAAGAAAGGATCATTGGCAGATAAAGCGAGGAGCTCGATTTTCCAGAATAGGTAGGTGGTTTCTAAAATTTATGGATAGTTCCTAAATGTTATTTCTCTGCATTTGGACGTTTAACAAGCAAGAAGAGATCAGATAGGTTTTTTATAAATATGCATTTTTATCATAATAATAGAAATAGTAAGCAGCAATATCTGCTGTCAATGCATATTAGTCTGAACATTAGGAATTATCACTGAACAGTTTATTACAAAATGGATTTCAAATTTCATTCCAGAATAGAGAACTTCATGAAAGCTGTTAGCACCCTAAAACGGAGGCAGGTAGGATCAAGTGGCATTCCTTCAGCATCTCTTTTATGTCTCTGGCCAACAGAGTAGTCAGTATCTCTGGTACAACCAACGCAGTGTCAGTGACATCATGCCGTAGCCCATTACAGCATTCCTGAGCTCAGATGGCTGCAATAGAAGCTCATTGAGCTGTTCCCTGCGTGTCACGGAATATGACACGCCACAAATATTCATAGAATTCAGCTGAATATTTTTCTCATTGCTACTTGGGTGTCACTTCACATAGCTAATACCCAGCCTCAATCCTAGCCTATAATCAGCAGTTAAGACCCAGCCTGTGGTGCTCATATGCTGATCAGGAGCGCTGACATGAACGGAGGGTAGCATTTCACCTTGAAATCCCATCTAAGAATATGAAAATGGGGGGCCGGATGCTGAGAAAGCTGTGCTATCTTGACGCAACAAAGAAGGTATTTTTCGTTGGACAGATTTCTGCAGACTATCGAGCTGAATTTGGCCCAGCCTGGTATGCACCCTCCTCAGGGACATCCAGGTGAAACAAAAACCATTCTTGCTCTCTAGGGATCCTATGGAAGAAGGCAACTAACACTGAGAAAAGAATAAATAGAGATGCCTAAAGCTAGCATAAATGTTAGCTGTTTGCCTAGGCAGGCCAAACTTAGGAGATATGACTTGCCATACAGACCCTGCTGCTCATCATGTCAAGTCAGACTCAGGAGCCACTGGCCAGGAAATATAAGGTATTTATTGTTTTGCTGGTGCCTGCAGCAAACCTGCCCTGTGGCTAACAAACAGGGTTCAGTTTTTAAAACCGTCAAGTGTGCGAATAACTTTTTTTTTTTTTTTTTTTTAGAAAGGAAAGTTGTTCTAAAAGATAAAGTAAAAGAATCTATCACGGTCATCACTCAGAGAATGACATTTGATCACTCTTAATATTGCTAGAGAGTATTCCAGAGAATACTCTTTGGAAGGGATAGTCCAAATCTAAAAGGCTCTGCTGCTAAACAGTGATTAAATAGACTTAAGTGTTTTAAAATCTGCAGTTTGATTAGTATTCTCCTGAAGTAATAGTGAATCTGATACTGAAAATACAGCATCAACACAGTTTTCTGGTTCTTAAAATTTCCTTGCAGGACAGGAGGCAGAGGGTGAAGAGTTGAAGGAGGAGAAAGAGGAGTTGTGCATGGATTTTCTTTCTTTAGCTGTTGCAGAGAAACTGAGAGAAAATATGCTGATCAGAAACCTGGAAATCAGATTCGGAGACTTTTGGGCATGCAAGGAGATATTTAAGCCCCCATTTATGTGGATGTGAAAAGGGCTGTGGATTAGGTAGGCAAAAATAAAATGAAAAATCTTCTCAGGGTTCAAGAACATCTGAGGGGACAGCAGTAATGAATACAGCATGATACAGGCTGGAAAGGGCAAAAAGGGACCAGGGAAAACCTAGGCTTCTAGGACGTAACACTGGGAGATGCAGTATCAGACAGCATATGGCTTGGTCAAGCAAGGGAATGTGCAAAAAAACCCTTTTGGGGGGTTGTCAACAGGATCTGAGGACTCGGAGTTGCAGTGGAGGCTTTATTAGCAGAAAGCTTGCAGCATGCTTGCCAGCTCTGGGAGACCTGGCCGCAGCACCAAGGACATGGAGCTTCCTAATAAGCAGAGAGGGAGACTGTGAAGAAAAGCTCGGTGTGCTCTTCTTAGCCTAAAGCCGGTTCCCCGCGTTAAGGACATCACAGCACGACGTCTGCGGAAGGCTGAAGACTTAACCCAGATTTTATTCAGCGAGGATTGTTTGATAGCACAGTCTCCCCCGTGGCTGCTGCCGAGAGCCGAGCTCTGCCCGTGCCGCCGTACGCTGAAGGATTGGTTCTGCAAGCTGCTGAGCACACCTGGGAGCCCTTCAGCACACCTGAGTTCAGTGGGGCTTGTGAGCACTCCAATCCTCGCAGAAGTGATTGGCAGTTGCCGGATGGCATCCTTAGAGAATAAATGTTGCTGGATGGTCCTTCACCTCCTTATTAGTAGCAAATTATACCTGCAGCTGTCCAAGATTTTTTGACTCTGGCCTGTCCCATCCTTAATCAGTTGCTGATACATGTGTGTGCAAGAAGTGAAAAAACCTATTCGTTCCTTTCCTTTCAAACACTGGGCCAAGAGACAGAATTAAAAGGGGGCGGGGGGCAAGTAGAGGGAAGATTCACAAACATTCTTGCAAATAAAATCCATTCATTTCCTCAGCTTTTTGCTAATTTGCAAAGATCTAGAAGAGTAAGAATTTATTCACAGAAATGTTCACAGAAAAGCAAAAGCAGAGCAAATCCTACCATGAATAAATATTCATGGGAGTATTTGCACTGGGAGAGCTCCCCTGGCTATTCCAAAAGCCTTTTTTTTTTTTTTTTTTTTCCTGTAGTGTGGCTGGAAAGGATAGAATTAAGTAGTTTCAAGAAGTGAAAAAAGAACATGAAGTAGTAGTCTGAGAGAAGTGCATTTGCTGTTATGGCAGTCAGGAACAGTGAAACTGTTCACCAGGCAGGTGACTGCTCCACCTTACGACTGGTTTGCCTTCAGTCACGAAGGTGGTCCAGGGAAACATGGCTCAAGTAGCTTACCTGCCTATGTGGCGTAAATCAGACTGAAAGCTGGAGGATTATTCATTAGCTGTCCCAGTTCAAACTTTCCCTGACCATGAAAGGGGAAATGGGCATTTAGGATGCCACCATTTAGCTGGTGCTGGACTCCGTAGGTAAGAAAGTTCCATAGTCTCTTTAAGACATTGTGGAGAAGGTAGTGAGACAATCATCCTAACAGGGACCAGCACAGAGTTCTTCCCTGCCATGCTGTGGATGCATCAGCAGTTACAGAGCCTCCTACTTTTTCCCTGAGCTGGTAAAATCAAGGATTTTTGCCTGCACAGTGGCACATCTCCAACAGTGCCCTGCTCAGGCTTACTTGTAACTTGAGGATTATGGGCTTGGAAACCTTTCAAGTGGAAGAGAGAAGTGATCCAGCAGAGCTATTGCTGCTACCACCACCATCCTTCTGCAGGAGCCCAGCTCCAAGGATCTCTAACAGAGAAACAAGTTGTGCGCAGCCATGAGAGGCACCTCAGGGCTACCTGCCGCTCCTCGGCACGTATCCACTCCCTAAGCATTGCTGGTCTCTGCTCAGCGCCTCGAATATAATGCACTGCTGGCTTCATCCTCTGATGGAGACCGTGGTGGCTGAAAAGACGATGCAAGTCCCAGCCCTACTACCACCAGGGAGACCCCAATGTGCTGCCAGTAGCTCCAGCCCCGGTAGCTGAACATTTCTGCAGCCATCAATGAGCTTGATCCCCTCGTCACCTGGACAAGGGGTGACCTGCTGAATGTCTGTGCGTGCATACAGGTCTGACAGTTACAATTTGGGACTGTGGCTCCAGGAAGAGCCCTGACAGATTCACACACCCCTTGCTCTTACACAGAGAGTTAGTAACACTCGTTTATATTAGCAAAAAGGCCCAATTACACTTTTAGGCTGATTCTCAGAATGTATCTTTACAGAGAATTGAGAGAATTTTGTGGTCAAATATTAAAAAAAAAAACACAACAACCAAGACCAGAAGCCTTACCAGTGTTGACAATATGCCTGAAAAGCCAACAGCACCAATTAAAGAGTGTGGTATTTTGTCTTTTCATTCTACATTTTCAGTTAAAAACAACAAAACTGAGAACCAGGGCTCACTTGACTTTGTTAGCACTTTTATTTATTTATTTTCCTTCCAGTTTTTCACCCTTGATGTATCTCCTACGACTGTGAGCAGGATACACAGTGCTTCATATTCCAAGTGCTGAGGCCTATCTATCAAAAGCTGACTGGAGTGGGTGGTGAAATACAGTAGGAGGTGGCTAGCTACACAGTTGTACTATTAAATTACTGTCTGTCCGAGGAGAGTAATCTCTTGTTTCAGCAGCAGGTACTACTACCAGAGACTGTAAAAACCTCAAGCACTCTGAAATAGGCTGTCATATGGAGCACCATAAATTACATGAGTCAAATATTCCATCATTCATTCACTCCGTGGTCTTACAGTGGGATGAATAGTCTGCTCAAGGGAGAAAAACAACCACCAACTTTCTGATTCCTTTTCTATTCACTTTCTGAGAGAGCTTCAGGGGCCACTTTCCTATGGGAAGTTTTAATTAACCGTAAAATGTAATTTTCCATTTGCATAGCTGCAGGTTTCTGGTACCACACGGGTTGCTCACCAAAAAGGCAGCAGAGGTGCGGGAATTTCTTTTTCTCGATCTGCAGCTATTGTTATCTACCCTTTTATTAAGAAGTTTAAGAAGCGCAGCATCAATGACTTCCTTTTCATCTCTGTGGAACGGAACATTTGACAGTAAGTTAAAATCCTAAATAAAATATGAAAGCTGCCAGCACATGCCAAAAGTCTTTCGGAGAGCATATATGAAAAGTTGCTCCTAAGACGCAAATGTCACTAATACCATGTGAAAATTGCAAAAAGGTATATGAAAGTCACTAATGTGACATGAAAGAACAAAAGTCTTCAAATTATGTGAAAGTTGCTGTTCCGATATGTTACCCTTACTGTTCTAGTTACTTTCTATCCTATCTTATTAGCAACTTCCATTTCAAACTAATCTTTGATAAAAGTCTTATTATATTAACAGTTTTTCTTAAGTATCAGAAAATTGTATTTCCAGTTGCACTGAGTGAAGTGTGACCTCATTAGCAGACTTTTGTATTGGCGCGTGGGTTTTTCACTCCCTTTCCTTCGGAAAGTACGTGCATTCCTGCAGCCATGCTCTCCGCTCGCTTTGTCTTTATGAAGTATACACTGACTATGCCTCCCACGAAAGGTTAAGAGCAGACTCAAAGTAGATTTTGGAATAGAGGTTTCCATCACCTGTACACTCTCAGTCCACATTGCCAGCTACAGAGCTGTTCAAAAATACATATTTAGGAAGAGCCATGGTCTTTAGGAAACCCTATCCAAACGAGAGCCTGACCCCACAGTAAGATGCCACTTGTGTCTGAGTTCTCCTTTCAGTGGAGAGCTCTGGTGCAGGGTTAAAATCCATATTTGAGCAGGGAGGGTGCATTTTTACAAATCCTGTACGGACAGTATTCAGTAAATCCCTACTTCTGCAATCAGAGATGAGTGTCCTTGTGGACCCCTTGAATGACAGTGAGACCTCATGGGAGCATAAGAGCAGGGCAGCACGAAGCCGAGTTCAGGGGTTTTACTACTTCAGAGCTATTTCTCTACAAACCAGCGCCCATGGAAGTGTCAAAGCTGAAATGATCTAGAACATGGACATAACAGTCTTTGGGCTTTATGGGTCCACTGATTTGGAATATTTTTTTTATCAGCCAAGAGTTTTACTACTTCTTTTCTTTTTGAAATCGTCTGTGAAGGTGACGAAATACATTGCATTGCTAGTTCTAGCTGCTGAAGTCCTGTATTTCTCCCATGTAACTCGTGCAAGCAAAACACCGGGTCAAGCGTGCTATGAGAAGGTCAGGATGCTAATAGGAGATGAAAACATGCATAGAGGACAAACATTTGTAGTGCAGATTTCCTGGCTCCATATGCAGGCCAGACCTGACCTCTGCAGACTGTGAGGGGGTGGCTGCATTCCCCCACAGTGCCGTACTGAGTCCGTATGGCGAGCTTGAAAAAAGGTACCTTCCACAAGTGAAATGGCCATTGAATACCATGTAGTAAAGCCCTGTCCCGAAAAGGATTGAAGCAATGCATTGAGTGACATTAAACATTGCATCTGATTAACAGTTTCCCCTTACATTTGATTTTGATAGTGGGAAACTGCAATTAAACACTATAAATGCACTAGTTACATATCAGGTGGCTGTTCCTAAGCAAGAACCTATAATTTGCCCCAAACAGACCCTTCTCCTTTGATTATTGGTCAGAAGATAATGCAGTTTGTACATTTAATAACACTTTGGGTATACTGCTAAAAGATGAAGTTATTATAACGCTGTGTATTTACAAAAAAAAACCAAAAAAACCAACAAAAAAACCAACTTTGAAGCTAATATTCAAAAGATTAGAGAAAGGATATCTTTTAATTAATTTCAAACCCTGGATGGAGTATTAAATAGAAACATGAAAGAAAGATTTCCAATTGGAAGGGCTGGTAACTGAAGAGTCTCCACTCTCTTGAGGATTACCATTTAATTTTAAACATTGATTTAAAATAAATGATGGTACAGTCCCCAAGGAAAGATGTATTTCAGTTGTAAACATAAGAGTGATGTATAATAAATGAAATATATAACATTTTCCTTGAGGAGTTTTTTTTACTTTATTGTGCAATCATGCTATGGGAATTATTTATACCCTTTAACTTGAGTCTCAGACAAAAGCTATCAGGTATCTTTCTGTAATCAGCTTTTCCTTTATTTATATGCCTGTATTTACATTTTTGAAACTTTGTCTGTGATACCAGGTTTTCTATCACCAACAATTATGAGGCCATTTGGTAGATGAGGAAGGTTTACTCTGGATTGTCTTCTGAATGCCAAGGATCTCATACCAGTCCTTACCAAGTCCATACCATTTCACCTTACAGAGAGCCTCATAGTTCCCCACCTCACAGCCAGTTTTCTCGCTTATTTCATCCTAGTCTGCGAAGCCTTTCTCATTCATGACTGTGTTTGTCAGCTCTTCATTTGTTGCAGTCCTCCCATTTTCCGATTTCTCCTTCCTAAATATTAAGATATATTGTACCCTAGTTCTAGGAGAAGCAGCTTTTCCACTTCATTTGTTTTGTGTTCTGTCAGCATCTAGGTGAACACAATAATTAATTATGAATAGTTGTTTCAGTACTTCTTCTAGGGAATCTGCTTTTTCTGGGTGTCCCCTTTCCACTATTTTTTCTTTTTTCTTTTTCTTTTTTTTTTTAGAAAAAATAGTGACTGCCAAGTTTATTGGGCAAAAGTTTCATTTAAGCAATTTTCTTTTTAGGAAAAATGTATGCCCTATTGACTCAGCTCTGGAGATCTGTTTCTAAGACTTCAGGGCTTACATTAATCCAGCTAAAGGACAAAGACACCTTCAGTGACCTAGCGATCCAGTCAAGACTCCATCTCCTGATCTTCTCAATCTCACCTTTCCTGAGAATTTCTTGGCTCTGAGTGTGAAAAGAGAAGCACTCCCCAAGATGGCTGAGGCACAGCTTAGGAGGTACTTTGAAAACCAGGTACTTCTTAACGGGGCCTGATGGTTCCTGGGTAAGAGACCCAGCTAGTTAAGTGTGAATGCACACTCAGCTGGACAATGTCTTCCAACAATTCCTGATTCCTCTTGCCCGCTTTTGCAAAAGTACAACATTAGCTGTTTTCAGAAGGCAACTTCTTGCTTATTTTTTGTTATTTTTTGGATCCTACTGCATCCTGTTGTCCTTGTAGAGCATTTTTGGTTAGAAGTGCATTGTAGCTACATTTAATATGACATAGTGCAATGGAAGGTGAATAAAGAGATAAGAGATGGAGCATATTTCTTAACTAATTCCAATATTAATAAAATAATCATAGTTGTGACATATTACTCAAGGATTAGTCATGTCTCACCATGAAAATACTTTTGCACACAAAGCCGCATATGGAGAGATGATTTACTTGAGTTCATCCTACACGCTGGGCTTTTGGGTACTTGGTAATTTTGGTTATGTGGAGTTCTCAGTGGAGCTAATAATGTGGGCAAAATGGAAACTCCTTACTCCATTTTCCATATTCAGACAACTAGATTACAGTATTTTTCATAGTAAAATGTGTTGTTGTGTGAAATATTGAGTCCATTGGAGCAATAATATTTTCACTGAATGTGTGGGTGGAAGTAGAAGTCAGTGGAGCGCAGCTTGAAGACCCTTAATATTTGCCTATCTGAAGACTGTAGCACTCATGGAAATAAAATGTTGCTTTTCAGGAAACTTTTTCTCACCTGCTTTTTCAGATTTTTCTTTTGACTTGATGACGGCTGTGTTGGCAGAGCTACTCCCTCAAAGATGAGACGCTCCCTACATAAAGCCTTCATCACTCAGCATGCACTGGGAAATGTTCCCTTTCCCAGCTTTGTTTCTAATAATCTGAGGGGATAAATGAGTTATATTTCTTTACGTCCTTCTCTTGAGTGAAGTTTCAAAGAAGTGCATTGAAAATCGCCATTCAAAAATCAGTAGGTTTGGTGTGTTTGAATGAGCCAGCTTCTTGGATTGATCATGTGGTCAATCAATTGGTCAAGGATCCTGTGTGGACCTGAGTTCTCATCTTCGTGAAAGAATCCCAGTTTTCAGTGCCTGCTGTAATAACTGGATGAAGTATTGCTGATCAGTTTATCAGACCTAGCCCTAGCCTTAATGAGAGAGCACCTGCCCTCTCTTCTTTTTCAAAGGTCAATCAAAACCTGTAGAAATTGGTCAGGAAGTCAAACCTTGCCTCTCAGAGAGACAGTGCCATCCATCTTCCCCTGGACCCTCTGCCCAAGAGCTGGATATGGTCTCAGGCACTACAAGCCTTCAGAGAGGTATGAGGTGCTAGAAGGCTCACCTGAAGCAGGTGTAGAAAGCACGTTTACCTGAATTTGCCAAATACACTGATTTTTGAACATTAAA